>NW_009730287.1:58744-81730 GCF_000703405.1 Apaloderma vittatum
TCAAGGTGCTGGCAAACCTAAGAGGAAAATGCTTGACAGATGGTTTGAAGTTGACTTCAAGATGGGCTCTGGATTTAACCCTGGTGCATGGAGATGCCCAGATCTGGGGTTGCCCATGTTCCTCTGCTGGAGAAAGCTAGTCACATCCTGGGCTGCATCAAAAGAAATGTGGCCAGACAAGGGAGGTGATTCTTTCCCTCCGCTCTGCTCTCATGAGACCCCACTGCCTGCAGCTGTGGCATCCCCAATGTAAGAAAGACTAAACCTGCTAGAGCAGGTCCAGAGGAGACCACCAAGATGATCAAGGGGTTGGAGCCACCCCTCCTCCCCCGAGAGGAGAGGCTGAGAGAGGTGGGGCTGTTCAGCCTGGAGAAGAGAATATAAGGTCTCCAGGGAGACCTTATAACGGCCTTCTAGTACTTAAAGGGGACCTATATGAAAGAAGAGGAGGGACTCTTTGTCAGGGAGTGTAGTGATAGGATGAGAGGCAATGATTTCAAACTGAAAGAGGGTACATCAAGACTTTTTACTGTGAGGGTGGTGAGACACTGGCACAGGTTGCCCAGAGAAGCTGTGGATGGCCCCTCCCTGGAAGTGTCCAAGGCCAGGCTGGATGGAGCTTTAAGCAATCTGCTCTAGCAGGAGCGGTCCCTGCCCATGGAGGGGAGGTGGAACTAGATGATCTTTAAGGTCCATTCCAATCCAAAGCATTCTATGATTCTATCTACAAAAGAGGTAACTCAAGCCTTTCTAAACCAGCTCTTCTCTTTTCAACCACAGGGCAGAAGTTTGCATTTTGCTCAAAGTACGTGAAACGTTCAGTATTGAGTTGCTTAGGAGAGGGAAGTTATGGATTTAATGCTCTCTTCAGCCCAGGAGGTTCAAAGCCACATCCCACTTCTCCCAAGAAACTAACTCTGCCATAACAGCAACAGAAGAGCTCGAGACCCTATGTCAAGGACTGATTAGTTCCTGAATTCTGCTGCTCAGCCAAAGAAACTTTGAACCTCTGTGTTTTTAGCAGAAGAATGAAACCTTTCTTATTTCCTGGGACCGAAACAGTAGACCTCAGGCTGGGGGAGGCTCAGTGCTCAGGTTTCTCCCCTCCTGAGCCATCAGCTGCTGTAACTTGTCTATATATGACAATGGGAGGGTCAGGAGCTTCGAGTAGGACATTTCATAGGAGCTACCACGAGAGTTTCTAACTGTGAAGCTTAAACTTGTTACTATTATTGTACTTTCCGTCCATCAAATTATCTTTCTTTTCAGAATATCAGCCTCCTTAAGAGCCACATTATCCAACACAGATGCTTTTTAGGCTATAAATCAGACCTAATAAAACAAGAAGAGAAGTCAGGTTCTCTTCCATTCTCATTCCTTCAGCTGATAAACATACTGTTCGGAAACACGCACTTGGAAATCAGACATAAATTTGAGCTTTGGGTTGTAAGTCATTCTTAAAGACAAGACCTGAAAGCTTTGTTTATTATTCATATTAAATGATGCTCCTTTATGCTTCCTGAGTGAATTTTAAACTTCTAGGGTTTGGCTTTTGGGAGAGAAGGGGTGGTGTTACACATTCCAGGGCATGCTTCATTTTGTGCATTTAGTTCAAGCTTACTTCTACCAATTTCCATTTTTTCAGATACTCTGGATTTCCATAATTTATACTCTAGTGGCAATTTCAGTGTAATCCTGTACATATTTTACCACTTGCCATCCTCTCATTTACTTTCTGTACAGTGATACTCTATTACAGCTTCACACAGATAGCATGCAGACATCACATCCAAAGCAGCACTCCAAAGAGACCCAAATATCTTGCTATTTCATCTCAAGTGCAAAATCTGTTTTCTATTCTAAGCAAATTCACAAGTATAAACCAAAGTTCTTCCCCAATCCTCCCTAACTTGTGTGTAATCCACACAGAATAAAAAAAAAAAATGAGAGTTTTAAATAATACCAGCTGCTTTGAGAGATTTTTCTCAGAGGGTAGGACAGGGTAGAGCCCTCTCCACTTTTTTTCTTATATTTTTAAATCAAAGGCAGCAGCTCCAATCTTATAGCCGCAGCGCATGGGCAATCTTCTGGAAGCTATGAGCACCATATCACTACCAGCTTGCTATGAAGTCTGTATCAGTCACTCTTCCAAGCCATAGAGCTGTTTTCCCTCAAGTTATTATAGGCAACCACTTGCTTTAACTGTTCTGGAAGTTTAAACTGGAAGAACTGGTGAAGAACTGTTGCCACACCACACTTTCCTCCACGCAGTTTTCACAGACTGTTGGAGTGGAGTCCTCTGGACTTCTTCCAGCTTGAAAAAGCAGGATGCCTGGCACACAAGCATGAATCCTCACAGCCACTCTCCCTGGCCGCTTCCCCGTCATTGTGACCAAGCGGACCCAAATTCCTCACTGAAATATCCATACTGAAGGATGTGTGATGGTGCTCGAGATGGCAGCGTTCTGGTTCAGAAAAGATGGCAATGCGACGTACAGTGTTCGCATCACTTCATGTGCACAGCACATCATACGCAGACTTCTGCTGAGCTGAGGAAATGGAGCCGGAGCATTGCACCAATAATAGAGTTCTTTAAATGCCTAAGGAATCTTCCCAAGAATGTCACTTTAGCCAAATTAAAATAAAAAGGACCTTTTCTAAAAAAAAATTATATGATATCTTAACAAGAAATCTCTAATCTGAAAATATTGATGAGATTGGGGGTGAGAAAAACAATTTCACTTTGAAGTCATTATAATGTATCTTTTTCAGATGGTGATAGAAGTTATTTCCTTTTCATGGCAATATTTTTGGTTTAGATGGGTGGGATGTTAGAGCTAACCTCCTAAATTTCTGCTTGTGATTTTCAGAAATGCTGAACATTTACCAGCTTTTACTAAGATCAGTAGGAATTAACAGGCATTTCTGTGAAGTGAGACCATCTGCTCAGATGACAGTGTAAGAACTTGGTGCTGCCTTTTGCTCCTGCTTTTAGGTTCCCTAGCAGATGATGGAGTCAGGAGATGTCTCCACCTCACTGAAATGCCATCAGTGTTACATACATGCCAAAGTCCTAAGGAACACACACATGTTGCAGTAGATTTTAGGCACACATTTTTAGGCACCCTAGGGATCACTAAAGGTGCTGTCAAATATGCTAAAGATGCTACCAAACAAGAGTGAAGGATAACTCGATTCTGTTAAGTATATTTTATTGAAATCAGGTGGCGAACAAAGAGGAGACTGCACAGCTTGCACTTGCGCTGTAGATTCTGTGAGAAAACATGGAAGCCATGACTTGGCAGAGAAACCACCAATCCTCATTTCTAATAGGCTCAATACTTAAAACATGAGAAAACAAGATAATGCACTTTGTGATCAAAAGTTAAAAGTCCTCCTAGCAAATACAAAAGAAAAAAGCAATAAGAAAGGGAAAAGAAGGAATATAAATAAGTGCATAGTCTACAGATGAAATGCAGTAAATTCTTGGTTAAAGGGCAGGACCACTAAAATCAAGTTCAAAGCTAAGCCATGCTACTGGCCATTTTTTACTTTTTCATATACAATTATAATTTCCTTGACATGCACAAAATTAGTATTAATAAATATAGTAAAGCATGACCAAAACTATTGCTTAAAAAAGATAAGTAGGCAAATCTGTATATTAAGAGATAAGAAAGAGAATTCATCAGTTAAACTCTATTCAGCACTCCGTAAAATGCATTACAGCAATACCAACAAGAGACATGATTGTTTTGTTTTTAAACCTACTGAATTCAAAGGAAATGGGAGAAATGTTCAATGTGCAAAAACCACTGTGCCTCTTCCAGACCCCATCTTTAGGATCTGTTGCCAACATCTACATGACAAGGAAGAAATTAGCTGTATGCTACTTAGTACTTAGACTACTGGCTGTAGAAAAGCTTTTATCCCTTGAGAGGTACAAATTCAAAATGAACTTGAAGAAAAATCACAGCAAGATCACCTAACATGATAACTAATACATGTAAAAGGAGTTAAGCTTCTGATTAGCCTCATTTCCCAGAGAAGAAACAGCAGAACAGAAACAGAAGAAAACTACACAGAAAATTTCCTGAAACATGGCAGAGAAAAATGTTGCTTTATTTCATAAATTTAAATAACAATGTCCTTTTTCTGTTTTAATGACAATGTTTTTAGAGTCTTATTGATTTACTAAAAATCCGCATGGCCATAAAAATACGATCTTTCAAAAGTAATACTAGCTGCGTAAAGAAATAAGTTGGGGGGATGTCTTTAATTATTAAGTATTCAGTAGTCCATGTTTAGTACCAACAATTAGTATAAGATCAATATAGTGAACTGCTTCAGAGAGAAAAAAAAAAAATCACAAAAATTCAAATACATTGCTTTACAAACCAGAAGGGAATATTCCATTCACAGTAGTTTTCCTCTTACATTTCCAAAATAAACTAATAAAGCATTTTGATATTAGAACAAAACATTTTGTTCAGACTGAGACTTTCTTGAAATGTGGTGAAAAATCCATTTTTGCTCATCCTTGCAGATAATGAACAAATTCAAACCATCAAATTAACACCAGTTTACATACTGTAAAAAATGAATAGATATTAATACTTTTTTAATAAAATACACTGCTGGAGATATCTAGTCATGAAGAAATCTGCCATCAAGCTCACCCTTACAATATGAGTCAGTCATTGTCATGACTGTGATTACAGCTAAAATTAAACTATTCCCAAAATGACATTCTGTGCATTTTCATAAAAACGGACTTGTGAAGGGTTTGGACCAAAATGTCAAGGATCCACCTGGGATTGGGAAAGTGTAGGCTCAACTTCCTGCTGCAACTGACTCAGACAGAAATTTTTAATCCTAGATCATCTTAAATATGGAGTTGCAGAAGCTCAAGCCAGATCTGCTTCCTCCCTTGGCAGTTCCTACCCATCAGGTTACAAATTATCAGTCAATCTGTTGCAAACTCTGAAGAGCTATCTAGAAAAATATGGAAATAAAAAATGGAGCTAAGCTGAAAAATTCAGATCAAATCTAGCATAAAATTAGCAGTGAAATGAAAGACTTTCACTAGTCACTGGCTGAAGCTGGAACTGTACCTCTGAAGGCTGAAAGGCAATACGCTGTCCTAGTCTACCTGGAAGGAGTGGATATTCATCTGAGAAATGAATGAGGAAAAAATGATCATAGCTGACAGCCCATGAGCAGCAGAAGAAAGGAGGAGGGTTGCAAGATGGAAATGCCAACGTGTTTCAGGAAGGGTCCCTCTGAGTCACATCCAAAACACTGAAAAAGCACCAACTGCTTTTTTTCTACATTGTGGCTGTCCCACAATGGAAAAATTCAACTGCAGGACAAAAAAAAGGAAAAAAAAAAAAGGTTAAAAAAAAAGATAAAAAATAGGAGGGAAGCAAAAGAGAAAAGGGAGAGAAAGGAAAAAAAAGGAAAAGAAAGGAAAAAAAGAAGTAGAAAAGGAAGAAAATATCTTGCTCCTACTTCTCCAAACAATGTTCTGAATATCTCACTAACTTGTATACGTTCGTGGGTTTGTTGTTGTTGAGGGTTATTTTGTTTTCTTTTTTTTTTTACCACCTCAGCATGTTAACTTTATTCATGGTGTTGCTCTTTATAAATGCTGTGAGAAAAGAATCCTGTTTTTCTTAAGGAACAAGCACCTGTTTGAATGCGAACGCTGTGACCATGGAGCACCTTCAGCAATATCAAATTAAAACTTGTTATCAAGGTTTTTTCTTGACAGTTCAAGTAAGTAGTGGCAAAGAATTGACTCTTTTCTTGGAAGCCCTGAGGGGAGCCCTGAAAATGGGAAACATTTTCCTCTTGGCTTGCTGGCCCCCAGGTAACCTGCGCTGCAGGCAGCTAGTGGGTGACCAGCCCTCGGCGCTGCCTTCCTCTTGGCATTTTCCATATGAATGAACCTCACGTGGCTACAGTAAGGACAAAGGCCAACATCTTCAAAATCATGTGCCAAAAAAAATTCTTGGAACAGATCAATGACGTTCACTTGACGTTAAAAAAACACCTAAAATCACTATTCTGTTGACTATGTAAGTTAATTTTGAATATCAGCATGGTAAGGGATTTAACTGCTAAACGAACCACCAAATGATAGTATTTCAAAGGTCTGGGTCAGTATTTTAAAATTTGCCGGGAGTTACATTACATTTTAATACTACTAATGGCTAGAGTCAAAGCCTGTGAGGCAATTACTACTATCTTTGCTTCCATTTAATCCAGCAAAGGGACAAATAGAAATTAAAGTATCTACTTTAGGCAAATACGAATAAAGGTTTTGACTTTAATTTAGAAACTGCTTTATCAGTAGTCACAAATTCAAAATTTTTAAAAGTCTGAAATCTGTTACATCATTCACAGTAGAGTAAGAAAAAATAAGGCAATCAGATACAAAATACATTTTTTCTGCATGTCTGCATAAATATCTGAAGGTTAGCAAATTAGGTAATTGTATCTACCCTAAAATACTTGCATAGAAGTTTGTGAATAAATTAATAAAACTGCACATGCACGTGCACATGCAAAAATCAGTCAGTAAAACAGCAATCAGAAAAAAACTTCTGTGGTAGGTGGTTACTTACTTGCTGTCATAGCAGTGGCTATATCATTATTTTGCCAGTTAAGAAAAGATATGAGGTAGGTATGCAAAAATAATCACTTTGCTGCTAACCTATGTTTTCATGCTTTTGTCTTTCCCTTGAAACAATATCAATACACCTGTGAATAGGTAATGCTGAAAGCATATCTATTAAGAAAGCACAGGAAAATCATGTATTTAGACAACTAATAACAATTTCAAATAAAATATATATATGAAACTGCTGTTCCAGGAAAATGGTTTACCCACTTTAGAAAAACGGATAGTAATAAATAAATTATTTCCTCTGGAACAATAAAGATCTTTGGACACTCTTGATTTAATTTGCTTATGTTTAATCCATTGAAGTACTAATGTGTTATTGACAGAAGGGACGGCTACAAACAAGAGCTGGGAGTGAAGATCGGCTCTCCTTAGTTCATAGCCTACATCTCAGGGTCTCTTTTTTGCATCTTTGGTTTTCCAGGGTATTTCTTACTCTAGGAGTCAGCAGAAAAATTCATATGGCTATTCTGAATATATTTTTTCACTGGACTTTGATTCGTCATAGTATTAATTCTGTACTGTTTGCTGATGATGCAAAACTGGCAGAAGTGGCTGACATGCCAGCAGGCTCTGTTGCCATCCAGCGTGACCTGGACAGAATGGAGAGTTGGGCAGGGAGAAACCTAATGAAGTTAATTGAGGGCAAGTGTACTGCATCTGGGGAAGAAAACAACCCCATGTGCCAGTACAGGTTGGGGGCTGACTTGCTGGAGAGCAGCTCTGGGGAGAAGGACCTGGGAGTCCTGGTGGACAACAGGCTGACCATGAGTCAACAGTGTGCCCCTGTGGCCAAGAAGGCCAATGGCGTCCTGGGGTGCATTAAGAAGAGCGTGGCAAGCCGGTGAAGAAAGGTTCTCCTCCCCCTCTAGTCTGTCCTGGTGAGGCCTCATCTGGAGTACTGTCCAGTTCTGGCATCTGCAGTTCAAGAAGGACAAGATACTGGAGAGAATCTGGCACAGGGCCACTAAGTTGATGAGGGAACTGGATCATCTATCATATGAGGAAAGGCTGAGAGAGCTGGATCTGTTTAGCCTTGAGAAGAGGAGCCTGAGGGGACAATCTCATCAATGCTTACAAATATCCAAAGGGCAGGTGTCAGGAAGATGCAGCCAGACTCTTCTCAGTGCTGTCCTGTGACAGGACAAGGGGCAATGATCACAAGATGGAATACAGGAAGTTCCATCTAAACTTGAGGAAAAACGTCTTTACTGTGAGGGTAACAAAGCTCTAGCACAGGCTGCCCAGAGAGGTTGTGGAGTCTCCACCTCCGGAGACATTCAAAATCCACCTGGACATCTTTCTGTATGATCTACTGTAGGGGAACCTGCTCATGGCAGGCCTGTTGGACTAGATGACCTTCAGAGGTCCCTCCAACCCCTCACATTCTGTGATTCTGTAATTAAACTTGGTGTGAGCATGACTGGAGCTGGGTTTTCTTCCCGTATCAGAGACCAACTAGTGGCTTTGTGAGGCTGCGTTCATCTGCCAGCGATGTACCTACAGGGCTCCACAGTTTGAGAGATGACAGATGTCGCAGCAAGTGTGGTGAACAACGGCCTCGGCAGAGCCTCCAGTCTGGAAGCGGGCTACATCTTTCACTCACGCATTCATGTTCTACCCACCTTAGCCAATCTTTGTCAGCACATCGCTTTTCAGTCTTGGTTGACTTGACAATTGTTTTATCAAAATATAAGCAAAACGCTGAGTTAATGTGTTCAGTTTGCCTGCAAACTCACATTTTTTTCTGGTCAATAAATTGTAGCGGCACAGCACGGCTTAAACACAGGCTGTGCAGATCCAGAGGTCTTAGGGGTCTGTTCCTGTAGGTACCGTGCTGGGACTTTGATTAGACAGTTCAAAGCTGGGTCCACATGTGTGGGTATACATCAGTCACTGCTTTTATGGCACTACAGGAACATGCATCAACATCAGCCTGAAAACAGAGGATGCTCAGTCACAGAAATTATCTGTCAAGAATCTGCATGTGGTCAAAAACTAACGAGGTTTTTGTGTTGTCCTTCCAGGTCACACTTCTATAAACATAGTTCTTTCTCATTGGCCATTGGGAGCTTGCACTGTTTCACATGAACAGTGATAATTTGCTGAAAGGAAAGAAGCAATGGAGAAAGAAAGGGAGGGAAAAAAGTGTCACTATAACACTTAAATAACTTTCTGCTAGATTAAATACAACCCCTTTTGTTTGGTGCTCTTTCAATTATCCAACATTACAAACTCCAGTGTTTAAAAAAGTAAAAAGCTACAAGATTATCTGAACATGCATAATATTTAAAATGGTAAGATACTTTTCAATAGACCTTGTGTGTCTAAATTGAAAAGACGGCTATGAAGGATCAGCCTCCAAGCACTGTCCTACTAAGAACTTCATTATTCCTGCCAGGATATTTGAAATTTAATAGTGTCTCATCAGGGTACAGGACAATAGGTTGAAGATATTTTCTACAGCCCATATGCCTGTGGATTTCTGCTTTGTTTTATATGGGGAAAACAGCTAATAATCTCTAAAACCAAAATTTTAAATAATGAGTTTCTGTGGGTAATGATCTTTGTCTCTGAGGCATTTTGAAATTGCTTGTCAATAGTTATATCTCACATTATATCCACGTATATTTTTGTTTATACATTCTCTGAAAGTTACTCTACTAGATTATCACATGATTTACTATAATCAGATGGCAAATGAACAAATATTTCTTTAAATGTGCCTTATAATGAAGTGAATTTAGAACTTAGTTTTCCTAGTGACAACTCATCTTTCTATTCTGTACCCTGTCCCTCACCTCATCAGTTGCTTTGCTATACTAAAGTTTGGCCACCTACTGTGCACCACATCCCAAGACAAATCTCTGCTTCCTGTTGCTCAAGTACTTTAGAATTTGCTTCTTCCGAAAAGCCCATAAGAATTAACTTTAACTCAGATTTCTTTGATTATTATTGGGAGATTGGAATAAAACTAATCAAATTGAAGCCATTTAAGTTTTTAGTAAATGCCTTAAACTGATTGTGTGAAATCAAACTAATCCACTCCAAACAATACCATTACCAAATTTAGATTAACTTCCTGAGTAGACAAGTCTCAACTATAAATCTAGAAAAGGAAGCAATGAAGCATTATTGCTAAGTTGGGTAAGGCTTTGATATCAGTGAACATGCAGACTGACTAATATTAAGATTTTTGCAATGGTCACAAAAAAAAAATAGAAGCTACAAGGAGGAAAATAAAAGCTGCACATTAACTCTCCATAAATAGTGACAGATTAGTTTTTTCTCAAATGCAAAACAGAAACACAAGGAAGATAAGATTTTTGATAATTTACCCTTACAACTATACCAGAGAAAACTGCATTTAAATATAAATTTAATTTAAATTTAAATCTGAGTTTTAGTGACGTTGACCCTAGGGTTTGACAAGGCAGTGGTGGAGCAGAGCGGCAGATTACAGAGTTTTTCATACAGATGGCTGTATTGTCTGTGATTCAGTCCCCTGCTGGTTTTAAAGAATCGAGTATACTCAAATATAGTTTTATATGATGTCAATAGGTTATTATTCCCTTCATGCCAAATTTTACATCACGTTAGATAACTTCTGTAAAAGGAGTAAGGATAGCAAAAAAATTAGCTAACTTCACATGAAGTTATCATCTTGCACAAAACTAAGAAAGCAGTTGCTGTTACTAACAAACCATGAGCCTACACGCTCCAAAGAACGCGCATATTTTACTAGTGTAAAAAAAAAGTGGGAATACTGTGTGTGCTTTACTAAAATATGCTGGAAGAAGAGCAAGACAGTAACGTTTTCATCAACATTTTAATTTTAATTCTGTAACTTTTCTATGAGAATGGAAGGTGTTGTGCCACCAATTTAGGAAATTTTGTCTTTAAGCACAGGAACGGAGCTGTGTGCTTAAGGTCGTGGGTGTGCACAAATACCTTTCCCAAATTAGAGTCTACGAACATTACAAGAGCTACTCAGCACATTGCAGGATCATCTTAAAACCATGTGGTTTTGTAAATGACACATCGCTGAATTCCATTTAACACGATGGACTGCAAAGCTGTTGTATTTACTCCTCGTTGAACAATAATAACCAGGGCGTGCAAGTTATGGGTGTAATTCCAGAGACACGCTTGACCTGCTGCCTGCATGTAGCCTGTTCGCTATCCAAGAGATCAGGGAGTGGAGCCACATCTCCCTCCAAGGGAGGGACATTCTTATGCAACAACCAGTAGCCATCAGCAGAGCTGGCTAAAATTGTTCTAGGCAAATTTGTTTTGTTTGGAACTGAAATAAATAGTCTTGCTGGTTTGATAAAGGTCCTTGTGGATCTCAGTGAACAGAAGCAAATACAAGGAGTATTTATGTGAAATAATCCATTTCATAGGGGGATTTTTTTATTTTGCCATTGGTCTTTTCATGATCTATGAAACCTGATGCCTTCCTTTGAATTTCTTAAGACCTGGGTTACTTGGAAGCTGAAGGTCCACAGGGCACACAGGAAGGCCTTTATGCCATTTGGTACTCTACACCAAATGGTCATGTTATTGCTAGTTAACAATTTATATCCTGTATTTTCATATTAATACTGAAAAGGAGAGGAATGCTTTTTTTCTCCGTAACTATTTCTCCTATAAATTGCAAATCAGGTCAGGGCTGCTTAGATTTCTTTAACTTCCACTGTGAAGAAATGAGAGAGCTATCATCCAGACAGCTCTTCCTTCAGTTGTACTTGATGGGGAAAAAAAGCCCAACTGTTATCACTCAACACAGGCAGCACAGTACCTTTCCCGCTGAGCCTGCACTACATTTTTTTCCTCCATATTCTTGTCCAGACTCAGTAACTGTAAAAAAAATGATTCCTGCTCATTGAAAAGTTACAATTGTATCAGAAGAGTATATTTATTTCATAGAGGTTTACCTTCTTTCTTTTTTATTCCTTTTAATTTTTTTGTATTATTTTTTAGATGTAGCTTAAGTTCTTCACTTTCCTTGAGCTTCATCCACTCTGCTTTCTTCCTGTCACGTTCCACTCTTGAGTGATATGTACAAGTGTTCCTGCTTTCCATGCTAGATCAGATGTAGTCTCGCTGCAGTCATCTGATACAGCAGTTCAGCTATTTCTGTAAGGTTTTTCCTCTGGCATGGATTTTGGTTAGTTCCAAAAATCTGACTTGCTTATGGACCTCTGATGCGCCAACTCCAGAAACTTGCATTTTATATTCCATTACTCCACTGACACAACTGAGAAACATCCCCTGCAAACATATCTTACTATTTTTACAAATCCTCCTAATAGCATTACGTTCTCAGATTTCTTCCACCAACGGCTGTGGGATTTTTTTCAGCGTCTCATTATTATTAATAGCTGTTCATCCTTCATATCTCTTACCTCAAATTCACTTTCAGTTATTTCTGTGTTGACAGTTGCAGCCTCTGCACTTTATCTAATCTACTGTGTATGTCTTCTCTTCCCTGAATTATGTTCTCCTGAAGCATTATAGACTGAGTTAGCACGTTTGTCTTTCTACCCCCAGAAATACAGCACAAATTCCATCTTCACTACTTTGTAGCAAATGGCTTTTTAAATTTCTTAATGAATATCAGAATAGCCTTTTAGTTTTCCCAAGTTGAGGAATTCAGCCTTGTGAGGGCTTATGGCAAGGGCTTTTTGCTTACGGTATACCAAGACGAAGTCCAGAGCTGCTGGACTCAAGTGTACTTTCAGATTTTATTGTTTCTTCAGCAGATAGAGTATTATAAGCTTTTCCTTTGTTTGTTTACTCAAGACTAGTCACAAACTACACAGTGGGTTTTTTTCATTTCCAGAGTGAATTCATTGCCTTATTTGCTATGTTAGCTTGTGCCCATAAAAGAAATTCCTCAAACTTCACGGTTAAATCATAACCAAAAAGATGCAAAACTGAAATGATCTTTTATAAAAAAGCTCCATTATTAAAGATCTTTTGCAGAGACAGAAGAAATGAAGTAGCTTGTCTAAAGTTACACTGAAAACCTGTCTTAGAGCTGAGTACAGAGCTTAATTCTCAAGAATCATTTTAGTGCTTTAACCCTCGTCCCATACACACGAAGAATAACTAGGGGTCAACCTCACTTCGGTGCAGATGGGAAGGAGGCTGCACACACAAGAACTTATACTCTTTTTCATGCACGGAGGTAGGTACTGCTCCAGCCACTGGTCTTGGGAGAATGAAGTGTACATGTCTGAAGACACTTGGTTCCCTCCTCTTCAAACCTATGCTTAAGAAACATTCTTTCCTCCTTCTAAATCAGTGCGTGACGGGAAATAACATCACATGCATGAGAAGAGTACTAAATTTAAAAAAAAAAGGCCTGTTTAATAAATACATCTTCAGCGTACCATATCAAAATAGATTTCATTCAAAACTTCCCTTAAGAGAACATCTTAAAAAGCAGTAAAAAAAAAAAAAAGTTAAAAAAATCAAATGCCGAGGCACTTGTTTTAATTGGCTTTAACTTCTGCAGTTTAAATGCAAAGTATGAGGCCCATTATAATTTGGATAGCTGGTGCTTCTAAACATAGTGTCAGAATTCAGTGAATGAAGAGGGGGTGGCAGGCCAGCACACATGCTGCCAAGCGAAACAGCCACCGCAGCCGCGCTGCAAAAATCAAACACACACACAGAGCAGTAACTATAATTAGACATGAACAAGCCATGTCAGATGTGTTAAGAACCTACTGTAATTCGAATATTTCTTAAGGTTTTTCAGGTACACTCTTCTACTGAGCTGGACTGAAATCTATTTCAGATAATTTTCAGAGGAGTCACCTGGTCAGGGCTTTCTTTCCAAACTAGAGGAAAAGCAAGTCGGTAGAAATGTGTGTGCTTAGATCTACTTTTTCACGGTTCTCCTATTACTCCTCCTCAACCCTTCTCTCTCCTGTTTGGATTTTAAAACATGCCTTCCTGAACTCACAGCTGTGTGAGTCTGGCTAACACTCAAAAGAAGGGACAAGGAGGTTTTTTATGTAATAAAGCTGAAGGGGAGTGTGGATTTGGTGATGATGTCCTGCAGGTTGCAGGACATGCAGGCTTTGAGAAAGACCTTACATGGTCATAAGAAAGATCTTCAGTATCTTCTCCTCAACCACAAGCAAACACCCTGGTTTCAAAAAGAGTAGCTACACTACAAAGCAGCACAGGCAGCTTTCTGCACCAAGAAGTAGCAAGGAAATTTCCTCCTAACTTTCAATAATTAGAACTGATTAATGCCCCTAGGACTGACGGTGCTTTTTCTTCTCAGTATCTGTTATTCATTTTGATTAGGCATTGCTTTCTTTTTAGTCCATGGTTCCAATGAGAGTTCCAGGAACGAGTTACATCGGCTTACCAGAGAAATATATATAAAAGCTTTGACTTTTTCACTTTCAACTTCAATTCCATTTCAGTTTTTCAAGCAAAACTATTTCACAATATTTCACCACATGAAGAAAACTTGAGTTGAAGGTTTCACTCCACTATACTGAGGTATGTTTTTAAGCTTCTATACATGTTTTTGTCCCTTCTCATTATATAAATAGCCTGAGATTTTTCAGTCTCCCTCTATGAGAGTTTTTTCCATTCCCTTCCTCCTTTCTTTTTGCTCCTCTCCAAGTCCTTCCCCCTGGACCTTTTCACTGAGCTACAGATATCCAACTGCAGGCAGCGTGCCGTTCAGTGAATTCCCCAGCTTGGTGAGGTGCCTCTCAAATTTCTCACAGCTTTCATGAACTTTGCCCAAGTTTACCACCCTGTGTCATTTACGGGATTTGCCATTGTGTTCCTCACCCACTTTCCAAATGTCTACTAAGGACAGGTCCTAATCCAGGACCTTTTGCTTTTCACTTCAAATATTGTTATTGCTTTAATTTGCCTAATCCTGCTGTCCCTCTCCGCCCCTTGGTTCCCATGGAGTCCTTCCTTAGGAGCAGAAAGCATTTATGCAGGTGGTTTCAAGCCTTCTGTACACAGCCAGAGCTACACAGACAGGGCAAGAATCATCCTGTTCCCTTTGCTTTCACAGAATCACCTAGATTGGAAAGGAGAGCAGAGAAAAAGACCTACACTTCTCTGCCAAGAGTAGCATTTGCTTCGTTCTAATTTAAATTAAAAAAGATGGTGATTACAGGTCAACTTTCTATTAGTTATAGAAGTTCAGAGCACCTCTATTATTGTTTGTTCTATTATCAGACATTACATTTTGGTTTGCCATTTATCTCCCCACCATCACTTGGGTGCTGTTTGTTTTTTTTTTTTCAATGTGTACCACACTCTGCTTTCTCTCCCCAACCACCTGCACCTTTAATTATGAAGTTGAGAGGACACATCAAGCTTTTGATAGCTCTTGAAGCAAGTTGATCCAAACAAACAAGGATGCGGGGGGGTTTGGTCTGAATTTACACAGCAATGAAACAAATGTCTGGTAAAATTACTCACAACATTAATCTTCCTTTCCTTTTCCATGGTATACACTGTTTGGGCCACATACAAAATGAAATTAAATGGGCTAAGCTTAACCTTTAGCAAGCATTTGCATAATGTCACAGAGAAGGCACGACTTACTACCTGAAGGCAGGAAGCTCAAAACATACCTACACTGCAGATGAAAATTGGTCAGCTCACAATGGTAATACGTTGGGTTCAAGTCAGTAATTACAAGACCAGTTATCAGCACTAAGGACATACCATTTCCTTTTTTTCCTTGGACATAAATACATTTCAGTTGAGAAGAGACATAGGTTAGACAGTTAGAGACAGCTCTACTTTGGACCACAACGGATTGTGTCTCTCAAGTTTATCCTTGGGCAACATTGGTTTTTTGCTCAGGGAAGTTCTGGGAACAAGGTTCCCTCAGCCTTTTTTTCACCTGTAAAACAAAATGCTATAAAGACAAAATTGAACAGAAAACAGGGAAATACTTGGAAAAGAACTACAAAGTACTAATGAAGCATTTATAGTGCTCAAAAATGGGCTTGAAATGTGTCTGCATTGGCAAAATTGACAACACATGGGGGGTCAGAGTCTCACCACTGTCAATCACCCAGCAGTACAACTAAGGTTCTTCTCTAGCTAAGACTTTTTTTACCGGATCTGCTTTCGCATAACACCCTGTCAGACAGGAAAGTGCAAACACCTCTGCTTCACAGGGGAAATAAAGACATCAAAAGTGGTGTGACGCAAGCCAAATGCCTTAGACCTTAGGATGCTGCCTGGTTGTTTAACTAATCCTCCCTCAGAAGAAAACTGGGTCCTTTTGGTCTTCCAACACTTACTTTATTAGTCATCCTCGTTCAAATTACAGCTTTTCCTCTTTCTGTTACCATTCTGAACCCATGAGAAGCACCAGTGATTATAAGCAGCTACATGAGGGCATAAGTTTGGCATCATAGTTAAAGCAAATAAATACATATTTTCTTGTTTCTCGACCATGTTTTTCATTGTATGGCTCAAAGAAGGTAAGAATCAAATTACTACTTCTGATCATGGAAATTAGTACTTTACAACCTCAAGCTACTCTAGCCTCTTTCACCAGAGCAACCTCTAGATGGCACATAGGAGAATATTAGAACAGCTATCAGAAAAGCAAGATTGTTTAAATAAAAATCTCTTCAAGTGTTGAGAGGTATATTGTCAACGCACAGTTACAAGCTGCAGCTGTATTATCAATATGGGCTGCAAAAATACTTAATTCTTGGTTGTGTTCTTCTCAGTCAATGGCTTCTGTTTACAGAAACACATTTGTATCTTTCTGAATTTAATTGTAATATTTGACCAGACAAAAAGGGACTAATCAAAATGGAAAACAAGATGCCATAAAGACTATTTCATTTTATGGCAAGAGGGATAATTATAGATAAAGCTACATAAATTACCACTACCTCAAGTTCCTATTTTCAGTGATTTATTCAAATTATTGATAACCACTACATTTAGCAACTAAACCACTAAAATAATTTCTACTTAGAATTACTAAAATCCCAGTGCTTTCCACTATGAGAAAAAAACATTTTCTTTAAGCATATGCTTTGCATTATTTTTCAAACACCCACTCAGCTAAAAAAGTTTAGAGTCAAAAAACATTCGAATAGGAAACATTTTGGCATTCGAACCAGGAAAAAACCTTTGTGAAATTAAATTGCCTATGCCGTACTTTATGAAAGAGGCAATGAAGAGCAGGGCATAAAATTCATGACATCAGCTCTCTTATCAAGGGAAATTCATGTCAAACTGGTGGAGATTTGACCAAATGGAAGGCTTCCTTACCTTCTATAGGTCAAAATCATATGCAAAGTCTGCCTGGAAAGGGAGGCACAATGTGAAACTCACTACAGCCATGGCCCATGTAACCAGTACTTGGATGAGAGCAATACATCTTCCAGAGGTTAATCTCTAAAATGTGGCTAGAGCAAGAACCTTGGCACAACAAGCATTTAGCCATTACAAAGGAAAAATTGGTAAAACTTTTTGTTACTACAAACATAAACAGGAAAAAATAGTGAACAGACAGAATCTTCAGAAAGACAAAGACTAGATATGTTCACCTGAGGGTGCAGAAAGATGAGAGAAAGTTAAAACAAAATGGATTTACCAAAGATGCCAAAAGCCTTTGATGAGAGATACAGCACATATAAAACACCAGAATAATTAGAACTGTGTAAGTGCCAAAGTACCTTTTCAAAAGTCACTCATTAGATCAGAGCAAAAAATTTGTTTCAGAGGAGTTCACATGTGGTCGTTTGAACATCCGAGCATTCAAACTTCACTGCACATGTGCTCCTGGGCAGCACACTATTTGCCTAACTTGTGTGAATACTTGTCCTGAAAGGTAGCTCACCCTCCTCGGGAATGAGATATCATTGCAGAGGCAGGTCTGAAGTCTTTGAGCCCTTCAAGTAGAGACAAAGACTGAAACTGTGTGCTGCATTGCAGTTTTAGAGACTAAAGGCATGGGCAGAGGGAGGACTGACTCTGCTTTAAATCTCATTAATTCACAGGCTGCCTCAGATCTTCAAGGGTAAGTAATTTGTGGTGATTCTGCAACACTAGTTATGGCCCATAAAATTCAGTACAATCACTGTATCTCACTTATATGTGTTCCTAGAAGCTGCAAGGGAGGATACTGGAAAGCAGAAAGCACTCATCAGATGCATGCCATAAACCACAATTTGAACAAATACCATCTTGCACTGTCAAATCATACTATATACATGAAAACTACCTTTAAAATAATCTTACCAATCTACCTGAATAATGTGTTTTCTCAGGGTCTTTATGCTCCATTGGTAGATAACCTTCAAGAAAAAAAAATGCAAGATAGTGCTGTAATATAGACAAATGTTGACTGGAAATATGACAGAGTCTTCCAGTATAATTTACTGGTAACTCAGATCGTAAATCTGAACTTCAAGGGAGAAAGCTAGTGCAATAATTCAACTACTACTCAGCAGTGCTCACTTCCAATTAAACTCAATATAATCAAACTCAATCAACAAATTACTTCAAGAAGCGGAAGTTCTTCAATTAATACTGTGTTTCCCTATCACATTCCAAAAATCATGGTGGCTGGGTTCTGAATCTAGTTTTTGTGATTACTGTCTCCTATAAGGCTTTGCTGCAGTTCCCAGTAATTTCTGCAGCTTAGAAAAAGCAATAGCCTTGCTTCCCATGGTTAATTTTACATATAAACTTTTAAGTAGTTCAGTTACCAGGCATTCACAGGTTGAAAATCTTCTGCTTTAAATACAGCAGCCTTATTGATAAGCTTCCCTTACTCCTTTTGCCTTTTTTAGGTGACAAAAAGACAATGAGAGAAATGGTAGAAGGTTGAATAAAGTCACAACTTTTCTGCCCTTTTCCCTTTATTTTTTGCCCCTTTTTCTAAAGACTAAAATAATAAATAAGTAAAAAACCAACAAGCCTCAGGAATCAAGGTGGAAACAAGTTCTCTGAGTCATTCTTCCTTGTACTTTACCATTAATTTTCCTTCATGTATAATTACACTTCTTTAAAAGTCTTTGCCTTCTTTTGTACTCTATTGTCTCAATTTTTCATCTTTTCATGATGCTGTGCATGACTTATTCCTTCCCCATTAGTGTTTTCTGTTTTTTTAATTTTTATTAATTTCATGTTGTTCCTTCACTTTTTTGTACTATATTCACTTTTCTTTATTCCATCTCTCATTCTTCTTCCTTTAACTCTATGGTTTATATTCAAGCGCTCGATTTCAAACCGTAACTAATATAAGGCCTATGTCATGTTTATATTGATCCTTTGATTCCTAACAAAAATAAATGTTAAGAAATGTAGAAGCAAATGTATCTTCTAGCTGTTTCACTGCTGCTAGATTTTGCAATTTGTTGTAAAATATACCTAGAAACCACGAGTTAATGTCTTTCTCCTTTCTTGCCCCCATAGAAATTATAAATCTGAGAACATGACATGAGGTGTACTGCAAATATTGTGTAACACTCATGTCATAACATGGTCCCTACAAAAAGCTAGCAGAGTTCACGATGATGTTGTGCTGACAGCCAAATAACATGAGACTAATTTTTTAGCATATCTGAAAGGGCTTTTTTTAATTGCCATTGTATTATTTTATTATTTGACTAATAACTTGCATGCTTACTGCATTTATAGTAAAAGCAGCAGTGTAAAACAGGTATGTGTCCATAGTCCTCCTCACGATGAATTTTCAGGATACACATAAACTGCAGAGCTGCCTCCAGCTACCTGCACCATTTTGCCTGTGACCTAGACATCTGAAAACATGAAGCGCTACTCCAGAGAATACCTGGACCTTTTCCTTCCCTTCGTAGTGACCTAGAACCCTGCATTAATTCCCAACTTGAGGTTTTATCTCTTTTCCTTCCCTGCCCTTACCCTACCCTTTTGTTGTTTCCAACTTAAAAGAACATACGTGACATGCACTTCACATCACTCTTTTGTACAAACAGTCTTAATCCTAATCCCTCTCCTCTTCTAGGAACTGCTTCAAAGCCACAAGACTACACCACTTCTCCTTTTGGATCCTCTGCCTGTCAAAATGAATCTTGAACCCTTAGTGCCCAATAAGGCAATTTTAAGAAGCAGGGTCTACAGTGCCTCTTTGCCCTTTTCTTTCACCTTCTCTTCTACTCTGAAATCACATGAAAGAAGTGATAAGTCCATGGTGGTATGGGAGTGCCTCTTTGAACCCCTATGGACAGGCAAGATTAGAATACCACATCTCTCAAATCTCAGCTGAACATTTTATTCAACAATGAAATGTTCTATCTTTACCTATTCTCTCCATGTGCACGTCTGCAAGTCTGTAAGTATAACCATTACCTTTATACTCTATCAGCAAACTACAGTACACATTCTGACTTCTGAAAGGATCAACTCTGTTGTACATTAAAGTGATTGGAATGGACTTAACTCCAAAGAAAAACATGGCAACTATTATCAGAACTTTATTTTTGCCTATATACTTTATGTGTATATTTTATTTCCTTTTCTGCATAGTGAAGCCAAGAAGATAGGTCAACTGGAATACTGATGAGTACATGAGATATGAGAAATGTGAAAGAAGAAATGAGAAAAGGAAGGTGGGGGGCGGGATGTGAGGTGATAAGGGGAAGGAGGAGAAGGAAGCAAAAATAAATAAGAGACCTGTAAAGAAACAGTAGAAGGGAAAAACAGACCTGAAAGGCAGTGAAAACAAATTAAAGCAATGTATATCTTGGGTGAAAGAAATAAAAAAGCATAAAAGAAGTCAAAGCCATCAGGTTAGATATTAGGAAGAATTTCTATACTGAAAGGGTTGTCAGCCATTGGAACAGGCTGCCCCGGGAGGTGACTGAGTCACCGTCCCTGAAAGTGTTTAAGAGACGGGTGCCTGTTGCGTTGGGGGGAATCGTTTAGTAGGTTGATAGAGCTGGGACAAAGGCTGGACTTGATGATCTTCTAGGTCTCTTCCAGCTGATACAATTGCATGATTCTATGGAAAAAGCAGGGGAGAGTGGGAAGGACCATGGAAGGGAAAATCAGTGAAATTACAAGATGTGAGAACTGGCAACAGAAAGTCATAGCAGAGGATAGCAGTGAAAAGCAGGGAGGGAAAGGGGAAAGAGAAGGAAGAGGAAGAGGGACATGAGAAAGACAAAGAGGAAGGGGAAAGGGGAGGAGGGAAAGAGGGAAAGGAGAAAAACAGTGAGAGAAAAGAATGGAGTAGCAGGAAGAGATGAAAGATCTGAAAAGTAGAGATAAGCCAAAGTGGGTAGAAAGACAGTGAGGGAAGGGAAAGAAAGGGTAAGAAGTAGGAGAAGAAGGGGAGGAGAGGAAGACTTGAAAAGCAGCAAAGTAGTGAAAAGCAGCAAAAAGCACTCAAAGTAGTGGAAGGCATGTAAGAAGAAAAAGCAATCAAAGCAGGGAAAAACAAAGAAAGAAGGGAAGTGAGTGCAAAAATCTTCACAAGACATGAAAAGCAAGAACAAGCAGTCAAAATAGTGACAAGCAGGGAAAAGCAGAGACAAGAAAAGCAGTCTAAAGAAGTTAAAGCACTGAAAAGCAGGAAAGGGGAAAGCAGAGAAAGGAGTAGGAAATAAAATAAAAAACACCTGCAGAGTAACAAAAAGGGCATAAAGTAAAAGCAGGAAAAAGCAGCCAGGGCCAGTGAAAAGCAGGGAGAAGCAGTGAAAAGCAGCAGAAAGGTCAATGACATTAAGTGACCTGGGGTGAGGGAGGAAATAAAAAGGAAAAGAAGGCATAAAAAGTAAGGGAACAGCCTGAAAAGTGATGGAGAGAAGTCACAGAATAACAGAATGTTAGGAATTGGAAGGGACCTCGAAAGATCATCTACTCCAAACCCCCTGCCAGAGCAGGATCACCTACAGTAGGTCACACAGGAAAGTGTCCAGGCGGATTTGGAATGTCTCCAGAGAAGGAGACTCCACAATCTCCCTGGGCAGCCTGTGCCAGTGCTCTGTCACCCTCACAGTGAAAAAGTTTTTCCTGATGTTTTTATGGAACCACTTATGCTCCAGCTTGTATCCATTGCCCCTTGTCCTGTCATTGGACATCACTGAGAAGAGCCTGGCTCCGTCCTCCTGACATTCCTTTTTGACATATTTATAAACATTCATGAGGTCACCCCTCAGCCTCCTCTTTTCCAAGCTAAAGAGACCCAGCTCCTTCAGCCTTTCCTCAGTCAAAGCAGTCACAAATAACGAAAAGACCAGACATGCAGTTGAAAACAGTCAAAGCAGTGAAGAGACTGTAAAACAGCAGAAAAGCAGGAAAAAACAGGGGAAATGAGGGGAGACCAAAACAAACAAACAAAAACAAAAAAAAAACCCCAATCAACCTAAAAAGCAGTGGAAAGCAGGGAAAAGAAGGAAAAAAGAAGGGGAAAGACCAGAAAAGCACTGAAAGCTAAAGCAGTGATAAACAGGGAAAAGGGGAGGAAGGCAGCTTGAAAAGCAATGAGAAGAAATCAAAGCAGTTACTAGCAGGAAAAAAGGTCAAAGCAGTGAGAACACTGAGGAATAGGAAAGCGAAAGCTGGGGGGGCCCAGCTGGCTGGAAAGCGGGAAAGGGCCTGAAAAGCAATGACATGAAGTCAAAGCACTGAAAAGAAGTGAAAACCTGTCAAAGCACTGACAAGCAGCAAAAATAAGTCAGAGCAGTGACAAACAGGGAAAGAAGGGAAAAGAAGAAAAATAACCTCAAAAGCAGTGAGGTCAAGGCAGCGTAAAGCTAGGAGAGGGGAAAAAGGAAAATAGGGAAACATCAAAACATGAAAAAGCAGGGGGAAAAGTCATAGCAGTGAAGAGCAGAAAAGAGAAGAAAAAAGTCAAAGCAATGAAAAGTACAGGAAAGAAGGAGCAGGGAGGGGATAAAAGAACAAGATCAGGGAACAGAAGTCAAACCAGTGACTAGCAGGGAAAGGAAGGAAAAAAGTTAAAAGATTGGAAAGGCAGCAAAAAATAGTCAAAGCAGTAAAAACCACTGAAAAATAGACAACTGAAGAGAAGGGAAAAACAAAGGAGAGAAGGGGAAGGTGAGAGTGGAGGCAAGAAAGAAAAAGAAGAGACCTTTTCAGGGTGAAAAAAAAGAAAGCGGGAAAATAAATCAAAGGAACAAAGTCAAAGCAGTGAAAAGCAGGAAAAAGAAGATGTGAGAGGGAAGGAAAAGACCTGTAAAGCAATGAAAGTAAGTCAAAACCAGTGAAAAGCATTGAAAAGAAGAGAGGGAGAAAATAAGTAAAAGTAAGCAAAG
>NW_009730287.1:81746-109125 GCF_000703405.1 Apaloderma vittatum
GAAAGATCAAGAAGCAATAACCGGGGAGGAGAGGGGAAAAGAAAGAAATTAGCTGAAAATCAGTGAAAAGGAAGTCAAAGTAGTGGCAAGAAGGGATCTTGGGGAAAGGAAGGAAAGAAAAAGTGTAAAAGAGAAGAAAGGAAAAGCAAGGAAGAGATCTGAAAAGCAGAGAAAAGTCTCTAAGTACTGAAAAGCAGGGAGGAGGTCAGAATAAAAGCATTAAAAGGAAGGAAAAGATAATGATAGAAAAGCAAGGATAAGACAAGGAGGGAAAAGCAGAGGAAAAAAGGTAATGAAAAGCAGAAAAAATGCTGGAAAGTATCTGAAAAGCAGGCGAAAGTAGGTCAAAGCAGTGAAAAAAAAGCGGGGGAAAGCAGTGAAAAAGTATTAAAACAGTGAAAAGAGAGGGAAAGGGGGGAGGGGAGATGAAAATCCCTGACCGACAGGGAAAAGTCAAGAAAGGAGAAGTAGGGAAAATATGAGAATCAAATTAAAAAAAAATGCAATGCCAAGGAAGGAAGAGACCTGAAAAGCAGGAAGAGGCCAGAGAAGACCACAAAAGAAGTGAAAATAAGTCAAAAGAGGGAAAAATATGGGAGAGGATATCAAAGCAGGAAAAACAAGAGAAGGTGGGGAAAAAAAGAAGATACATGAAAAGCAGTGAAATGAAGGCAGAACACTGAAAAGCAATGAAAATCATGTTAAGTGGCATGGGGGTGGTGTGTGCAGAAGGAAATAGGGGAAAGAAGTCCAAACAGTCAAAAGCAGGGAACAGAGAAGCGGACGGGAAATGAAATGACCCAAAAAGGACATGGGAGAAGAATGGGAAAGAATAGAAGTCAAAGCAGAGAAGGGATTGGAAAATGAATGAATGAATGGAAGAAGTAACACCTGCAAAGAGTTTCAAATAAAGTGGAAAAGGAACAGGGAAGAAAACTGTAAATCAATGAAGGGAGGAAAGGAAGCGAAGGAAACACGTGAAAAGCATTAAACAGTGGGAAAAAAGGCGGCACAGAAAAGCATTGAAAAGCTGTGAGGTAAAAGACCTGAAAAGCATTAGAATGAAAAGCAGTGAAAGTCAGTGGGAAAGGAAGTGGGAAAGACAGGCAGGAAAAAGCAAGCAGCAAAGACAGGAAGTGAGAACAAGTCAACATAGTAAAGAACCATGAAAAGAAAGGAGTGAAGGTAGAAGAAACAACCTGAAAAATTGGGAACAGAGAATGGAAAAGAATAGGGGTCAAAGCAAGGGGGGAAAGTCAAAATAGGGAAAATAAAGAGAGCAGAAAACACCAAAAAGAAGAGATGGAGAGAACCTGAAAGACTTAGGAGGAAGCCAAAAGATCAACAAGCAGAGAGAGTAGGGGAAAAGCAGGGCAGGGAGGTCAAAGACCTAGGAAGTGTTGAAAACAGGGGGTCAGGGGGAGCAGGGCAAACAAGGAAAACATGGCAGGAAGAACAAGACAGGAAAACAATAGTGGCCTTCCAATACATGAAAGGGGCCCTCAGGAAAGCTGGAGAAGGGCTTTTTACAAGAGCCTGTAGTGACAGGACAAGTGGCAACGGCCTGAAACCGCAACAGGGTAGATTTAGATTAAATATAAGGAAAATATTTTTCACCATGAGAGCAGTGAAGCACTGGAACAGGTTGCCCAAGGAGGTTGTGGAGGCCCCATCCCTGGAAGTGTCCAAGGCCAGGGTGGATGGGGCTTTGAGCAACCTGGTCCAGTGGGAGAGAGGTGTCCCTGCCCATAGGATAGGGGTTGGAACTAGATGATCTTCAAGGTCCCTTCTGACTGTAAGCATTCTATGATTCTGTGAATAAAAGCAGGGAAGACAATCATGGTACACAAGAGGAAATGCTGTGAAAAGGCAGTTAGAGAACAAGCAGGAAAAAGAAAGTATAGTGAAAAGAAAAAGCAAAGACTGGGAAAGTGAGGAAAAGCAGTGGGAACAGCAGAGAATCACACACAGAATCACAGAATGTCAGAGGCTGGAAGGGACCTTGACAGATCATCTAGTCCAAATACCTTGCCAGAGCAGAGAAAAGGCAGAAACAGAAAAAGCACGGAAACAAAAGCAAGGGAAAAATAAAAGGTTGAAATATGGGAAAAGGAGAGAAAGTGAAGAAAAAAGAAAAGCAAAAGGTGAAAAGAATAGGGAAGTGGGGAGAAAGGTTGGAGTTGAAAGCAGGGAAGGGTAAGGGAGCGAGAGGCAGTGAAAAACGATGGCAACTTGGAGCAGGGAGAAAAGGCCACACAGTTATTGTTTCTGAAGAGAGAAATGAAATACAGTTTCTACTGAAATGGGCATTAAAATTATTATAGCCAAAGTTATGATCTCAGAATCACAGAATGTTAGGGGTTGGAAGGGACCTCAAAAGATCCTCTAGTCCAGCCCCTCCACCAGAGCAGGATCACCTACAGTAGATGATGTTTGACTTTTTCTTCACACAAAAATTTGTCACTGTCTCCATGAAAAACAATGAACATGACATTTCTGATTTTCAAAGCTCTGGCTGCCAGGATTCCTGAATCTGTCTCCCCAAGTCACTGAGGCTACATCAGGACACAAACCTTCCTACTCTCATTGAATCAAAGTGACCTCCACAGACACACCTGATTTCAAGGTACTGCTCTGTAATATTTCTACCTGTAGCCTTTTTGTTTACAGAGCAGATGCTTTTATACATAGAAGAGTATTAACTCTGTGTACTGAAGCTACCAGACTGATGTGAGATAGTATACGTAGAGTACAACAATTAAGTGGGTTATCCCAGGATAAATTTATATACAGCACTTTTCTTTGGAAGAAATATTAGTTTAGCTAGTGTACAAAAAAGTGGTAAAATTTCCTCTTGAAGCTACCAGACATTTTGTAGTGGCAGAAGACCAATTCAGATGAAGATAAAAACGCAAGAGCACTCCAGCACATTGCAGCAATGAGGAGAAATTCCACTGCTATGAATTTGCACTAGCTCTGCCTTGGGAAAGCAGACAAGTGAGCTTTGAAAACTAAATTCCCTCAGCTTATTCTTGACTCCAAGGTCTCCAAACGGAGTTTCCTTCAAGTACAAATTACGAAAGGGTTTGTTGCACTGAAAACGCAGTATAGCTCAGAATGTGCTCAGTTCAAGACTAGCCTTTCTTCCTGCTTTAGGTAGAGAACTCCATCACTATCACCAATCATTAACATCATCCTTCAGAGTCTCAAAATAATTAACTCAATGTACTGACTGCTGACATTTCATGCTGGGAAGGAGTAATGGAGTCCTTAATGAGCTACAGGTTGGCAAGAAAACCTGATGGAAAACAGATGCTTTGGAACGTTGCAGCAAGTGCTAGAGAAAAGATGTCTCCTACTAGTGAGGGGGAAGAAAGAACCTGAAGAAGGCAGTCTGAGTGGGAGAGGTTTCCTGCTTGGCATCTTCCAACTAGTTTCTTTAGGAATCATTCAGTTTTTATTTTTTCATATAACATTTTCGAATCACTAACCAACTAATTGTCTTTCGACAGTCACCATATGTCAAATTAAGCACCTTTCCTCCCACTTCTCACAGGGAGACCTACAGGAGGTGGATTGGTTATTAGTTTTTATTGTCTTATCTACGCTGCTGCTCTTTTCATTACTCAAGACCACAGGAAATAATCTGCAAGATCTGAAGTTTCAATAAATTCTTAAAATCCATGGGATTTCGCAAGAGATTCATAAGCTAGTGCTCAGCAGGACTCACCTCTGTGATGATCACGTAGAACTGCATTTGAGAAGCGATGTTTTTAACCCTTTTCTCATCTTGTTGTTATTTTTGGGGGGTACATGAAAATAAAGGCAAATTTCATTATACACACACTGCAGAAAATCAGCACAGCAGCAGGAAAGCCAGAGTTCTTTTTGAAAAACTCAGAAGGTACCAAACCACATCTTCAAAATTATAAACTACTGCCATAACATCACCTTAAGCAGTTTGAGCTGACTTGACAGTACGCAGAAAAATCAATGGGAAAATGCAGTGCAAACAGGTTAAGACAACAAGTATGTCCTACAGTCAAACATACTGACTTTCAACACCCTTTAACAAACACTTTGAATTAAAATGTTGCCATGCATACAAATCGCAAATAGCAATGCATATGTGATTAAAAAAATAAATGTTTTTTTTCTAGAAGTAAACCACTCATCTGTTGCTCCAACAGCAAAACTATGCCTTTCCATAAAGTTTTCATCATAGCCTCCATCAGGAGGCTGCAATAATGAAGAATCCAAATGGCTAATTGTATATATATATGCAAGCAATCAGACCAAAGACTAACATGTTTCTAGTGGATGCTGCAACGCTGCCTTACAGTACCCAACAACTGCATTGAGATTTGCTGGTTTGCACACAAAATAACGACAGCAGCAAAACATCAAAACGTTTTTGGACTTTCTTCGTTAACTGAACGGCTTTGAACCAAATTCAACATGCAAGATGCAGTGTTCTAGAAAATATAATGCCCTTAATAGCCAAAACGTATGCCAAGACATCATGACAGCTGTGTTCCAGGATGCTGGAGTTCGCAGCAGTGGGAAGCAGAAATTCCTGTTGAAGCTGTTCCTACGGAGTACTTGGGAGACCAACCACTGGACTGCACAACTTACCAGAGATGACAGATGCCTCTTGCAAAGACGTACAGGAAAGAGAAATAGAGGAAAATTCCAGTATACTGCACAAGCAGTTTAATTGCATTGCCTTGTTCACCTAAATTCGCAATACAGTCTGTTGTCCAAAAAGCACGATCTATGTGCAGGTTTCTGGCTCTGCTGAAATTGAGACCAACTTGCCCTAGCCCAGGATGCATCTGCTCTTAAGGATTATTAGAATTTGGTTTTGAAAGCCAAATCTGGTCCATATACTCCTCTCCTGAAACGATTTATCACATTTTTATGAAAATGGTAGTTCTGTCTTACCAGAGAGAATATATTACTAGCCTTAATTTTCAAAAAAATAGCTGTTGTTTTTGTTATTTAGACTGAAAATGCTGGGTCTGTTTTCCTTAAGTTTTCTATTTGAGATTCAACAGCTTTTCACTGTGACACTGTTGATGGTTATTTAGCTGGGATACTTTTCACTGTTGTGTAGTGAGACTTGTGGAACAGAGGAGGTCCTGCCTTAGGAATGAGGACTTAAGGTAAAGCCACAATAAAGTATCTTTCAGGATATGTAGATCCTGTGCCCTCTCAACAATCTCTTTAAGGGTGTCTTTGGTCAGTCTCACTTCCATTCTCACCCTACTGAATGCATGTACAAGTTTTAATAGATAATAACTCAATAACATACATGAGGGTTTGGAGTTTTTACTTGTACAGTTCTACAACTCCATTTATACCATCTGCTGTGTTTTGTCTCTTTTAAGGTCTCACTAGACTCTGCTTTCAGCCCATTTTAAACTACGCATCTCGGCCCTAGTTAGTAAATAAATTAAAACCTCTTCTGTTGCCTACACACTGACAATCCATTCTATCCACTACTGCTGCTTCTGCCAGCTTGCTCTCTTCAGCATATGCTTGCTTGGTCTGCTGTCAGAAATCAAATCCTCCTTCCTCAATTTAGCCTTTCTAAGTTGCAATAAAATCATCCGAACTTTCATTTCTGCTCTACTGCAAAATTCCAGATTTGGCCCAAGCCTTGCCACTTGATAAACAGCCTGGATTCAAATCCACCTTGGAACATATCACACAGCTAGATTCCATTCATCCCTCACGTTAATTACTGGAATCCAACCTTCTGTGAAAAACATATTTTCCACTCACAGTAGAACTGATAAGCCTCAGTGAACATGGCCATGAAGTTTCTCATTTAGCTTCCCTCACACGCTTTCCTAGGACAAGGGCCACATAAAAAAATTTCTAGGTCTCACTTTCAATTAAGTTCTGCACCATTCCACCCCAGCTAAGGGTATTTCTCTCCCCTCCTCATGTTATTATTCACACTGGTTAGACTCTCTTCCACACAGAAGACCCTTTTAATTCCAACCCTTACCCTCCTTTACATCTTCTATCCTCACTTTCCCCCTAGAATCTACAAACATTGTTAAAGTGAATTAAAATTCCTCTCTGCCATTCAGCAGAAGTGCCTGAAGTTTAAATTTTCAACTATCACCTTTGGCTTATGAAGTATATCTCATCCTCCTATCATTCAGGCCCTCAAGGATAGCCACAGTGACCCTCTTGTGACTGAACTCTGTGATGCTATGCAACATCTAGTCAAAACCACAATAAACAACAGAAAGTCCAAATCCTCTCAGATCTAGGCAGATCACATAACAGTTCTCCAGCATGGAGAACTGTTGAAATAAAACCAAGGCATCTTAATAAGGAAAAAACAGTTTAGCTATTGTTACGAGGTGGAGAAATAAATACCAATTGCAAACTTCTCAACATGAGGTTGCTTCTGCAGAACCCCACAAACCCAGGGATATGTAACAAAAAAATACACTTTGGCAAGGTGTTTGTCTTTTACAGCGGGCAGATAATTGTGTGAGTCAAATATCCATCCTTCTGCATAAAAATCACTTGCCAAAGTCACACTATATACAAACTATCCTCATGAGATCAACGCTCAACAATAAGTTTACTCTGTAGTCAGCTACTCGTGTAATTTTGACTAGAAAGATACTTCCATACTATTCAGAAGTTCCATATAATGATCTTACTGAAATATATTTGTTCTATAAATCGCCACAACATATTCACCATGCTGTGTCTGAAGATTAGAGCTTTAGATTATTTCCTCATTAAAAAAAAAAAAGATGTTTCTGATGGGTTTCAACAGGAATCCTTCAAAAGGTATTTAAGGTTTTTCAGTTAATAAAAATAAAATATAAGGACATTGATGGTTTAATGAAAATAACGATAGTAGAGTGAAAAACAACAAAGACAAATCACATCTATAGGTGAATCCAACCCTTCTGTAAACCAGTCCCATTCAGACATCGTTATACTTACAGGATGGAAGACTACATCCTGGAAGAGAAGCAGTTCTGAAAAGGACTTAGGAATCATGATGGATCATCATCTAAATTTACAATCTTTTAATGCAAATAACTGAGACTGAAAGATTTAAAAATGCAATCCTTGGAGGTAAAAACAAACAAGCAAAGATATAAACTGAAAGGTTCAAGAATGTACCTGCACATACTACATGCACACAGCAATACGTGAAATCACTACCAGATGCTGTATGCAGTTCTTATATCCACATTTTAGAATGGATTTTAAAATATCTGAAGTTTCAGAAGGGCTGTAAAAGCTTTACAGTTAGAGATTTAAGGAACTCCACCTATATAGGTTATTAAAGTTAACGTATTTTTATGTGAATAAAGTGAAATAGCTTAAAACTAGAGTAGTTAGTAATTATTCTAGTAGGCAGCCAGCTATCGGCCAGCAGCTATAACTAAACAGTCTTAAAATTGAATGAGGACTAAGAATATGGAAAATAAACTAGTCGAATCACTTGGGAGACACAGAAAAATCCTTACACTTGAAGAAGCTATATGAAAATCAGCTATCGTTTTCCAAACTACGTTCTACTGCACCCAAAGGATATGGACTTCATGATGCAGAAAAAACTAGATTGAGTTCTAGGGATAAAATGGCACACCAGTCAGATTATTTCATTACCATGGTCACTTCTGGCCTTAAAATCAGCTATCTGTAGTAGGTAGAAAGCTGCAGTGCATATAAGAACATTCAAACTAACAGATGATAATATAAAGAACTCAAACTACACGTACAGTCCATCAGCATCAAGCAGAGCCGTGTTCATACATCAATGATTTGTATATACCTTGCTGTTTCAATTAAAAACTCAAAATTATCTGTTATGCCTCCAACTTTTACTTTCATATTTTTAAGTCTGTTTCAATGTATCTGATATTTACATATTATAGTATAATTATACCTACCATACCATGGCTTGGAGTAGGTTAATTGCATAGGAAGATTTACTAAGTTTACATTTTTTTTTCTTAAATTACTCTTTTTTTAAAAAGCACAGTAAAGAGTCTGAGGACAAATTATTCAACTGTTTATCATACATAAGACTGCATGACTATAATACAAAGGGCTTGTCTTTTCATTTAACGTTACAATATACACAGCAAGTCCGGACTAGATCTTACAATCTGAACACAGGTATTTAACCTTTTCCATGCTGTTTATGTTTACAATGCACAGAAGTCCTGTAACCAAACTGTGTAGTAAAGCACACAAAACTGGACTGTAACATAACACAGTATGCAGAAGCACTGGATTTTATGATTTCTTCTTTCTGTAGATGTTTTTAACTGCTTTATTTTTTGGTGCTTGCTAAGGTGTGGCAACCTGCGCACACAAAAATCACTCAGATTTCATATTACCCTTATATTCCTAGACAGCAGTAAGTACTGGATTCCTTTTCATATTGCTAAACTCAGCATCCCATTTCTAAGGTGACAGCCTTCCAAATCCTGTAAACTTCGCTAAGTTTAAAAATAAGAAGAAAATGGAAAAAAAAACCCCACTGTCATCCACAGGGCTGACGTGTTAATACAAAAGAAATATGGATCGCTTGATTAAAAAAATCATGATTTACAAAGAATGGTAATCCCAAGTATTCATTCCCATTTACATGGTAGTCAGCTGCTGCATTGCCACTGTAAGTTTAAAAAGTTCCACCTTTTAGTCTGAAAGAATGATTTAGCCGCATGGAATTGACCAGTATGAACTCTGAATTTTCTGCTAAATTAACTTTCAAAAGGGCTTACTGGCAGAGGTAGATCACTGCTTCTGTAATAGATATAGAAAATGGGCAAGCAATGTTAATCTGGGATGGGCAATCAATGAATTACCCTTCTTCCAAATGTTTTTCACGGAGCTTTCACTATTTGTACAAATGTATCTCTGAATGGGCCCATAAATTTTGCAACTGCCAAGCTGACTGTGTTATATTAAGGCAGCGTTACCCAAAAATTAGGCACCTGTTAAATACAGCCTGCTAACCTCAGGTCTCATGTGAGTGTTTTGCTTTACTCAGACTATTATTTTGGACCTGTTCATGCAATCGAGGTCTTGCCTTCAAGTTTACAACTATGTTAATAAGGAATACAAGAATCAACTGCTGGTTTCATAGCTTCTGGATCTACTGTCCCTTTTACCTTCAGAAGCCTGAACACATTTATAACGTAACGGATGTTATAGTCTCGAAGTAGATGTCAATCTATTATGTTCAGTACACAGATTGCTGTAAATGTATTGGCTATGAATTCAACAACAGTTCCAGTTTTGTTTAAGCAATAGTACAGCCATAATTTTCAACTGACATTTAAAAATGGTCTAGTTACACCTTGTGTCAAAGTGCAGAACTGCTACATTATTGGTTACAGACATCTATGTGCTATAAAAACAGCTTTGGTACAATAAATTATCAAAAAAGAAAATAAATTTTTGTAAAATTCACAGCATAATTGTGAGGCAAAAAAGCAGTCACATAAAATTCTGCATTTTTAAAAATGTTCAGGATGAACAGAAGACGTCTTTGTGCAGAAGTAATGGTGGAGAAACCACGTGCCGAGAAAAAGCAAAAGAAAAAAGTAAAAAGCAGGAAGGGACACAGTTGTAGCTATTTCCATCAAACGCAAACCACTACTCCTGTGACCTTCAACCAATAAGGAAGTCAACTTTATGACACACGCAAAGTGACCTTGCAATACCTTACAATAAGTGGGTCACAAAAGTCTATTTTAAAAGAAAGGCCTCTTGAATTACCCATTCTCTGTGTTTTCAGCATTAAGGACTGTCTGCAAAAGCATGTCCAAAAGTGATTGCATCTGAAATGGTAGGCTCTTCTAACTTAAGAGTCCAAATCCATAAGGCCAAAGGTTATCCCAAAGACCACCACTTAGACCTCCCCAGGACTGGCCAGGACCGACCCGTTGATTGCTTCTCAGTGCACCTCAGTTATGAAACCAGTCATATTTCAATACTAACTGACTGCGGTCTCCAAAACACGAGACCCACAGAATCCCATTACAATTGCTGCTTTGATCCTCAGTAGATTCAGAAAAGGAGAGTTCTGACCACCGCCACTTAGCATGCTTAATGTGCCTTACAAACTCCATTACAACCGTCCCTTTTTACAGCTGAAGAATATATCTTTGTGTAATCTGAAGGTCCCTCTTTCTTACAGTACTGCATTTCTGTGCCCATGTTTGTTTGGGGAACTAAAAAAAATATATTACTCACTCCCCTCCCACCCAAAAACTTCAAAGGGCCTTTTATAAATCATGTGCAATGCCTTTAAAAAGAAACTAGCTTGCAAACTACAGCTCACATTTGAACAATAACCCCTGTTGAATGAGATCCAAAAGAAAAAAAAAAACACCCAAAACAAACCTGTCCCCCAAAAAACAAACTATGACTAGGTTGTGGCAAGTTAAATTGAGGGAAGCAAAAGGTGAACACCACTAAGCTATCGGTTAAAGTGGGTCCAGAATGGCTCTTAAAAAAAAAAAAAAAAAAAAAAAAAAAACCCCAACCAAACAAACCCAAACCAAAAAAAAAAAAACCAAACCCCCCCAAAACCAACAAAAAAAACTTCATTGTCCCTTTGCAATCTTTTCAAGTTTAAAAAAATAGTCAGCTTTGCCCTCCTGTAGCGAAATGAGTTTATCTCCTTCTGATTCAAGCAGCTTTGCACTTTGTTTTTGGAAAAACACCACTTCTATAAAAACACACAAGAAACAAACTTAGTTTCAGTTTAGTCACGAGCTAGCCACAGGACTTTGCTGAACACAAACTCCTGTCATGGGAGACTCTTCTCTATCAATTCCTTGCCTCATTGCAAGGTGTCCTTCAGTCATGTAATGAGCAGGACCTGTATTAGCAGAAAACTGGTATGTTGGATGTCCAGCTATGCCAGTTTCTTGGCGCGGATTAGAGTAGACTGTTAAATTCATGTCCATAGCTCCGTTTTGTCCAAAGTCCAAGGTATTAGCAGCCACTGGGCGGTTCTGATAGGCCTGATTGCCTTGATTACCAGTAGAGGAGGAAGATGTAGAGGAAGAAGTAGTTGAGGAAGACAGGGATGTCATGGAGTGGTGACTGTGGCCCACCTCCATAGAATCCTGGGTGGAGGAGCTGTTTGTTGGAGAATTGTAGACTCTCGGCCTGGTCCGGCTACCCAAGGCTTGCTGTCCATGATGGTGGTGGTGGTGGTGGTGATGGTGGTGGTGGTGAGAGCTGTTTCCGTGATGATGATGTAATGCATTCTGTTGTTGGGGGGTTACATGGAAGGTGGTTTCTTGAACTGGATGGTTTTCAACAGTGACTTGTGTAGGAGCTTCAGTGGCTGTCCAACCAATCGGAGGAGGAAACTGTTGTCGAACCTATGTTCACAAGCAAAGTAAAAATTAAAACGTGTACTCAGATATGACCGTCTGCAACGTACCAGAGAGATTAAGTTGTTAGTGTTTATGCTAACTTTAAAAAATAGGCCTTAAGAAAAATGAGTTCACATTCTAGATGCTTTTTTTAAACCAATGGTTTAAGTCAAGTCTAATACACAAACAAACTGTCAAAATTACAGAAGCAGCTTGACACAACAATAGCAATAAACAACATAACAGAACAGTAACACCCTGACCTCTGACTTCGGCCTCTGGATACAATAAGCATCCTAAGCTAAATTAGCATGTTGTAGTTCAGATCTTGAGCAGTGTCAAGAGCATTAAAAGAGTACTACCCACACCTCTGGAAGAACACAGCTGGTTAAAGATTGCTAAAATAGGAAGATCTAGCTACACACCAATTTGTTGCATAAACTAAATCATCTGCTTGGGAGAACTTATACTTTTATCTGTTCTGTACTAAAATAAAAATATCACTGAAGTGGCAGTTAATAAATGAGTTGTTGCTTCTTTCCAAGAAGCAGCATTGAATAAACACTAAGTCATCAACAATGATGTTGGTGAAGTACCTGAACAACATTAAGATTAAAGTAAGAACTCCTGCAGGAGTCCACTGAAGTACAAGCTAGTTCTTCACTGGGTTGGAAGGCGCATAGTTTGGTGTGCCCTTACAGCTTGTGCAAGGCGAAGCGTAGACTTCTCCACCTGACTTTCTGCTACTAATACAAAACCTTTACCTTTGCAGAAGCTATAGAAATTTTTACAGCTTCGTGCAGTCCTTTCACCTAAGTAACTGACCTAATGTATAAAGGACTCCGTAAGAGCTGGAGGTGAAAAAACCCCAAATCTGAAGGCTAGTTCCATGTCTAAACCACTTCCATTTTGAAATGAAAGTGTTAATCAGTTTTAGGCGTTTAATATTCTCAGAAAAATCATATAAATCAAACAGACAAAAGCTCTGTTTTAGCATACCTGTGGGCTGTGTGTTTCACAGTCCATAGCTTGAACAGCAGCAGTGAAGTGTCCACCACTATGTCGATGCTGGTGTGTGGGGTCTGACCGTGCCCTTCCACTGTTGCTTGTTCCAGAAGATCCACCTATAAAATAATAACATGCACAATAACTAAAAAGAAACAAAATTTGAAGTAAGCTGTAAAACACTGACAGCATTAAGATATTCAAACTGCTTTAAGGTAAAAATATAAGACCTATGATAATCACTTACATATCTGCTCATCTACTTTTTAGTTCTTGTTGGAGCAGTTACTTTTCGCAGCTAATTAAAACAGCCGTTTTGATGAGCATGACTGACATATTTGGTTTTTAACAACAACAAAAAAAGAACCTTTATCTGGGAAAGACTCCTCCGATGTGATCAGGAAATACAATTTTGTCATCTGTTACCGAGAAAAACTTACCTGAGCTTGAAGATGTACTAGAGGTGGTTCCTGAAGACTGTGACTGCTCCATGGCAGGACTCGTAGACACACTGTTACTCGTGTTTGTACCTTCGTCTGCTGTTTTCTTAAAGAAACTATGCTGAAGAGCATAATAAGGTTGAATTCGTGTCTTAGGGTCATAATCAAGCATCCTTAAGATGAGGTCTTTGAACTTCAAGTAGTCAGCTACAGTATGACCCGATTCCCCAGCACGACGTCCACCTGGTCCTCCTGTTTCAACTCCTAGTATATTGTGAAGTTTACGAGTTCCGGGTGGTTTGTATTCCTGTTGGCAAGTTAAAAATTGCTTGAAATCAAGTTAATGGATGTGCACAATTTAAACACACAATAAAAGAAAGTAAAATAAAAGTAAGAAACTACTCAACACACAGAAAGTGTTATTTAATCTCTTACAACATGGAACAATAATGAACAATAGTGAAGCTACATTTTCATTAAAGTAAGATGTAAAACAAAGTAACACCTCACCCCTTTTTTAAAAAAAAAGAAAAAACCCCTCCATATTATCATCCCAGATACGTAATTTACCCTTTTTCCATCTTTGGTCTTCTTCAAGTTCCAAGTGCCATCTGGCAACTTCTCAAAGAACTTTCTTGCTTTTGGTGCTTGGTCAAGGATGTGAGTAGGTGGTATCCCCAAAACTTCCACTATTTTATTCATTTGATCCACCTGTTTCAACCAAAAGAATGTATGTGAAGAACATGTGACAGCTGAGCAGTGTGATATTCTAGTCACGTGGGAAGCAAATGTTTACTACTCAAACAAGTTCTAAATTAACCATAAGTTTAAGAAAAATCCAGTATGTAAAAAAAAAATTACTAAATAAGGAGTAAGAGGAAGGACACAGAAACAGAAAATTATTAACAGGTAATTTAGAGTTCAGACATTGTTGTCATTGACGTTTACTCATTTTAGAACTACTAGACTCCCCTAATTTATACATTACAATTAAACCAGTGAAAGTCATGATGAGAATGAACAAAAAAAATAAAATAATGATTACTTATACCACAATATAGCTGCATACCTCATTTGCCCCACTAAAAAGAGGCTCTCCAGTGTGCATCTCAACTAAAATACACCCAAGGGACCACATATCAATTGCAAGATCATAAGGCATTCCCAGTAGCACCTCTGGTGATCGATAAAAACGACTCTGGATATATTGGTATATCTGAAATAAAAGTATGTGAAGGTGAATACACAGAATCCAAAAAGCACTATTATGACTCTGTATTACAAAACAGAACTACCATGAAATACATTTTTTGTGCAGCGAAAGCCAAGGTATCATTGCTACTGAAAAGTATCTATACATTACATGAATAAAAATATCTAAATTTTATTTCTTAAGAAAATGTTATCATTCACATCCTCTCTCTCAAAACCAAAAAAGTGCAAGTTCATTCATGATGTCAGTATCGCAGACTTTAAGGTTGATGGGTATAAACTCATGAAATTACAGGTAACTGTACAACAAAATCTTAAGTCTGGTATCAGCCTATGAAAAGCTATCCCACAAGCCACATCAGAATTCCGTAACGCTTCAGACAAAACCAACAGTAAAAGTTCAAAAGCCACAACTCTGATGTGATGAAATGAGGTTAAATTACCAGGTGATTCCAGGAAATAGAAAACAACAAACGGGGAAAAAGCAACTTTCTTCCACCCCCAACTATCCTGATCATTTCACAAGGATAATGTGAAGACAGATAATTCTATTTGGATTCTAAACCTAGAGACTGGCTTAAATGTAGGCATATTAAACAAACAAACAAAACTTAATTTAAAAAAGTCCAAGTCCAAAACCCTTACCAAAACCCAACCAACCAAAAACTACCCAAAACAGACTCATACTTTAAACATGCTATTTTACCCAGCACTTTCCACAAACGTACTGGTATTTTCTTACAGCTTTTTAAGTTAACTTTAATAAGAAATTACACTAGGTTTTTGTATTTGTGCTTCATAACATCTCAAAATTATCTTATTAACCTAAACAATCCAGATCTCATTTCAACTCCTGGCACTTTCCTTCACCCTGGGCTGAAACGTTGCTAGTCTATAGCAAAAGGTTCTTTTATTAATCTGCTTTCAATACAGTATTCAATATTCTGACCTGCTCTAATCAACCTTTTTATGGGAAAAAGCAATAGGGTGCCACTGGCCAGTCCCAACTCCTCAAGAAGGAACTGGGGGACTTCTGTTAAAGTCAATCCAGGAAGTTTCTTAATTCTTCTAATAAAATGATCCCATCTGCAGTAGCACTAGTCATATTTCTGAAACTTCATCTCTTTTGCAAATGTTGACTATTCTGAGGCAGGGTTTTTGCTTGGTTTATTTGGGTTTTTTAATATCCAGCTTTCTCAAAGCAAAAAGTTAACATTCACACATTTATAGGCAAAAATGCCAAAGGCAGAGAATGGACCTGGGAAATCTCACCTCCCTTTTTTTTAAAGGAACTATAGTCTAACTTCTATCCATAGAAATCTTACCTCTCTAGCTAACGATTGGTTTTCAGTGCAAACAACTAAAGTAAAGGTGACCTGAATAGAAGTGGTCACTTGCTCAGCCAAATATAATCCTTTCGACCAGAAAACAGCCTATTTGTACGAGGACTATAAGGTACAAGCTGAACAGAACATCCTGATAAACTCAGGGAGCAAACTGTCAGTACAAATCAAACACTGGAGGAATACAACTCAAAGGTACTTCCTAAAGAGAAAAGGCTCCAGCATCCAAGCAGAATTATTTATGGTCTTAATAATTATTTTAAATATTTTAACATTTCTTAAAGCAAATACAGAGCTACTTGGCTATGCTGGACAGACTAGGCTTAACAGAGTCTAACAGTTCAAATAAAAAAACCCCACTCTCATCTTCAAAGTAATGTAAACAGGACACAACTCTAAATCTTTGGACAACTACTTAACAGTACAGATCAATCCTAAACTGAAGAGCAATTGACAAAAAGAAGTTCCTGTGTCCTGGAAATGCTTCGCACATATGCATCTTTATTCATAGTAATACTACCACTAAACTCAATTTAGTCTTTCTGCAGTTGCTAGTTTTTGTAAAAATGGTTTGGTTTTAACCTGTAGCTTTAAAATCTAGCTACTGCACTGTCTCAGCCCTCAAGTATCTTATCTCCAAGGCATACTAAATGGAGGACTGATGCACATGAAATAAGAAAATAATAACAAATATTTTATTTAATAGCACTGCAGAGTTCTAGTATCAAGTGCTGATGTATTCTGCATTAACATAGCAGAAAGAGAAAAGAAAGAACTTTTATCACTATGCTGAAAATTTATCTACAATGGTATTAAAATTCATATTTAAAGTTCTTACAGGCTGTTGATCTCTTAATACTCTATGTAAAAACGAGTTACATGCAAGTCATCGTTAATAAAGTTTATACTAGCTACCTAGGTATTATGACTTTAAAATATTATTTTTTTCATATGTATCCAACAGCAGCATAAGTAGACATTTTACAAATGCTCACCCTCTGTCCAAGTTGACACGAACTGCCAAAGTCAACAATCTTGATAGCGCTTCGTTTGGGGTTACAGAGCAGGATATTCTCTGGTTTTAGGTCACAGTGAATGATACTAAGTTCAGGAGTCGCCAGAAAAAGCAGTGCAGTGCACATCTGCTGTGCAAATTTTCGTGTCAGGTTCAATGAGACACCTCTGAAGTTGGTGTTCCGCAACAGATCATACAGATTGTAGGACAGCATTTCAAAGACTAAGCAGAGATGGTTTCGGAACATGAAGTGGCGCTTCAAATGCACTTTAAAAAGGGGAAGAAAATAATTAATACATATCCTGCGTGGCAAGTATCAAAAACTAGTTACAACACAATGCTTAAATATTTTAATCAAAATGGAGGAAGGTGACCTGTGAGTAAAATAATACAGTGTTACTATTTTCTTTTTTCCCTAGATCTGTGGTTATTTACAAAATACTGCTGCCATGCCCAGGGTATGGGGGAGTATTTTACACTTCTTAAGTGTCCTCAGGTGTACCTTACTAAAGCTATATCAGCCAAAAAATTTTTCAATAGAAGCCATCACTCCCCTATTAGCAAGGCAGCCTATTAGCAAAGACAAACACATTTGTGGGCAAATAAAAATATGAGCAAAAAACACAGTAAGTGCAAACAGTGTGTAATACAACTTTTGTCACAACGCTTTTGCTCTTTTTCAGGACAGAGCTAATTTCTCCTTCCTCCTAAAGCTAAAATCGTATTCGAGTCCAAGCAGATTGCAAAAAAAGTGCACAGAGAGCAGCACACAGTAAAGCAGATATCGTACTTTAGACTTAATTATTTATTGGGAATTTTCCTTACATTTACAGAGAAAATATTTGACTGTCACATTCACTTACAATATGCTAAGATATTACTGCAATATATAAGGCACAACTTCAATTAATAAAACTGATCAATATCGCAAAGGCATCATACTCATTTCAATTGGGGTAATCTCAATTTATGAAAGCAGCCAATCCAGTAAAAAACAAATAATATTTTTTTCATTAAATAGGTGAAAAATTCACCACATTAATCTGCTTAGAGGCAAGTAGAGTTTACCAGTCTGTCAATCATTCAGGTTGGTTGCCACAAGTAAAAGGAAACTGAAGCAGGTAAAATACTTCAGCCCTCAGATAAAAATCAACACCGCTACCCCTTTTTGTCATAATAAAATCTTGAACGAATATTAGCACAATAAGAACTCAGACTTTCAATTAAGGTCATTACTTGGTGTCCTGTGGATTATCTTTTCCCCCTCCGTTACTATAAGCCAGTTCTTCATGTGTCCCTTATAACTTACCTGTAACAATACCATTTCCTTCCACCCTGGTGCCAGTTCCATCATTGCCTAGAAATTCCGTATTTTCTCACCTTTGCCACATTTCCACTACCCTCCCCACCACAAAATCACCAGCACCTTTTCACGTCCTTATGGTCTTCCTACATCTGATTCCAATTCCTTCCCACACCACCTAAGCTTGTTGGACCTGCCAACTTGGCAAGAATCACCCCTGACTCCAATTGATCTCTAAGGGCCAGCAGGCTACCGGCCAGCTCGTGCCCCCTGCAGCAGCCACACAGCTCCATCAGCATGGGGGAGAGCTCAACAATTTTCCTTCAGCAAAGATATGACAGTTGAGCATTTCTCCTCCACTCTGCCACTGACTTTCACAAAACTAGAAGGCCATAATGCATTTTTATACTTGTGTTAGATCTGGTCAATAGTTTGAAAGTACTAGAGATCTGACACAAGCATAAGCAGCTAAAGTTTATGGCCTTAAAAATCAGGCTACAGTGTATTTAATCAAGTTCTCCCTGAAGTCTATATTTTACACCAGACAGTACATTGTCGTACTTGCAACGCTTTCAGGCTTATTCAACTATTCTCAGCATCATGTATTTGAAAGTCTATGAGAGAGTGAATTGTCCACGTCCTAAAGACAACTTATTTTTTACATGAATATGCTGAATGCTTCGATTATGTCTTATTGTAAAAGTATGTTCATAAGCAACTGTTCCTATACTTATAAACAGTTTCCAGAGACGTGCCTAGGGATCTGTTTTCCATGGTCAGTTTTTGCACAGCATGCAATACAAGGAATTCATCAAAACATTATCTGTCTGGGGTTTTTGATCTTTAGTGACATTGTCTTGTTAATTAAGTATTGTGTTAAATAAAAGGAGAACTATTCAAATATACCATACCAGAAGATTTGGAAATCAACTTGAAACAAGCCTAAAACAAGCCTAAAACTACTTGTCTAAGCAAAGGTAGTAGGTGTTATTTCTGCACTGTTTAAAACTATCAGATCTTTTCTTCTTTCAAGCACTGTTCTCTATATAATCCTGCCTTCGTTCACATAGGGAGATTAGACAATTTTTTAGTCCATTTCATTTTACCTGATGTTATAAACAGGCTCTCTAAAAATGTAAAATTTCAAGAGCTTATTTGATGATGGCTACAGCATCTTTAATTGCTGTATATTAATCTCAAACTGGTCATGTCTTTAATGTTCGTCAATCATCCAATCATCTTTTTGACGTAGTATGTTGTCAAGTTTAGCTTTTGGTTTATGTAAACATGTTATTAATAAATATTAGTTAAAAATGCATTAAGAACTTTTACACTGAATACACAAAATGTATTCTAAATACAATACTCTATAAAATAGGTTAAGGTGTAACTGAATCTTCATCAGATAATTTAACACCAATGTATAATAACATTATTTCAAAGGGTTTTTTTCTAAATGACAGAAAGAAAAATCAGTAATCCGATATATACATGCAAATCAGGAAAGAATAGCTGTTATTTTAGCTTGTATAAATTAGAGGATACTCAAAACCAAGTTTCATATTCTTAATCACTCTTTTCCATACTTCTCCATCTCTCTTTACACATTTTTGCTTTCCTCTCATCATCTTTTTCCCCAATTCTCCACTCCAGAGTATAAACAGGATTTAATAATTTTTTCTTCCCGAGCTGACTTAATTTTGTCATTATTATAAAGTTCAAGTCGCATTATAATAAGAAGTCAAGGGAACAGCATTCCAAATCACAGAAACCATCTTTAAAGCTTTAAAACATTTTCTGTGCTATAAATGGGGAAGTCTTAACATTTACATGTCTTATGTTCGATTTGTTACATAAAATTTTGAGCTTTCTTGTCACAATCAAAAATAATGATTAATCTAGCAAAAAAATTATTTTATGATGCTGGTTTATATTCAACATGCATGCAAGTATCCATTACAGTTCTAAGATACTTTCAGATTTATTCAAAGTGGTGAAAGAGATGTAAACTACCACAAATCACAGCTTCTGTGGAAAAGCCAGTCCACAGCAACTTCTTCAGGTGCCCCTATCATTAACTGGAAAAAGAAAATTCTACAAAAGCTCTCAAACCTATGAAGTAACAAGTCTGTTTTCTCAAATACTTTTCTATATTCTTCCTCTGGCTCTGATCCTGTTGTGAAGCAATCTGGAAAATCTGCACTAAATAATATTAATTATTTCAAAAGTTGTATTATTCTTTTAATTTCTTTAGTACCAGAAGCACACTACACTATACAGTAAGACCTACAATGTTCATAAATTCATTAAATAGAAGCGAAAAATAATCAAGTACCTATATAGTACTTCATCTCAGTGTCATGTTTGTTCATAAGCTCAAGCAGTCGCACTTCAATCTGGGCTTGGTTTAAGAAAGCCTTCTTGTTTTTTATTATTTTGATAGCCACCCACTCCTGCTCAACTCGATCATAAGCCTTTACAACCTAAAAGAGAAGAGTCAAATACGTCAGTAAAATCTCGAGTTCTCAAAATACAGCAAAACTCACTTTCTAAAATTTCTTCATTTTCTGAATTCAGAGAAAACATTTTCAGAACTTTTGTTCTTCCCAGTTAAAATGTCTTTTCTTAAATTTCTTCTCTTACTTGATACCACAATAAAGTCACAATTTATCACGTGACATTTATCGCAGTGATGCCACAAAACAGAGCTGAGGCACCACTGAGCTTCACTGAGGTATTAGATCCAAATGCACTTATCAAATCATCAAAAACAATACTGTGAAACAGCTGGCAAAATCTGAGAAAAACTAACAAAAAAACAACAAAAGAAGAAAGCCCCATCCTCCTTCCAGCCTTTTTCTCAAGTCTTGGCTACAGCCACAAACTGTCAAAACACAAGTTACTAAGTAACATTTGTAACAGATAATCCCTAGCATTAGATTGTTTTAATATAAAAACTCAAGCCAAACAGCTAAGAATGTGAAGTGATAGCAAAGGGCAGAGGATTTGCTCAGTGGAAATTGCTTTAGAAGATGCATATACTGATATATATTCCAATGTTATCTGTAGTAACGAGAAACAGGACAAAATATAAGTGTCTTGAGCAGCACTCAGTATAACAGCATTAAGAAAGAAGAGCTTAATTTCAAAATGAAACAGGAATACTACTTCAAATGAAATGCATATTATGAGTCACATTAATTATAGTTGCTCAGCTGTTAAATATTACCTGTCCAAAGGATCCTTTGCCTATTAAAGAGTCAATTTCATAACGATCCATCCACTTCTCCCCATTTTTTACGATATAGTCATAGTTGTCATCATCATAGCCATCATTGTAAACTTTTCTCTCCTTTTTATGACTGGAATCATCTCCTTGGCCCTGCTGATGCCGCCGTTTTTTTTTTGCATAGTAAACCTAAACATGAAAAGTATATTGCTTAAGAGCGATTTTTAGAACATCAGTTCAATAAAGAATAAAAACAGCTTTTACAATCATATCTAATCCTGTGATTTTAAGAAACAACTTCTACTATTGCAAAAACAAACAATCCTTTCCTGCTATCACTCTATTTGAAGTCAAGTTATTATACCAAAGCAAAATCTTGATGACCTAAATAAATGCACTAATAACACTCATCCCTTGAGTTCCTAAGTGAAAAAAGATACATCACAGTACACTACACACACAGTAAAACTAAAAATTATAAGTAGCTTGAAAAAGTGTTGTCAGTTGCTCTTTCTGCAAGACCAGAAAAAAATTCCAAGCAAGTCAGTAACCACTGCTCCACAATTGCCAAAAGTTAAAAACTAGGGGATGCTTTCCTACATTAACCACCTATTTTTCTATTTTACGTTGGCCAATAATATTTAATTAAATAATTTAAGAGAAACACTTTACCATTTTCCTTAAAAGTCTTTAGACACAAATTATAAAAATTTAAATACTGAGGTAAAGAGTGTCTGTGCCACTTGTATCTTCTTATCAAGCAACAGAAAAGCTCACCATTTCTTTATAAAACAACAGAAAATAAACTCCAGGATAAAAAATTTCCTGTGTGCGGGGCAGAATGTAGGGCCATGACATCAATGACCTCAAATGAGAGATGAACAACTGAGAGAAAGCTTCATTATTCATAGCTCTTCATGAGATTATTAATAGAAAATATACTTTATGTTGTAAATAAGAGCTTGACATAACAGACAGTACAAAAACTGCTGGAGCCCTTACCTCATTAATATGCTTGTATGTTTTGATCAGATCTACAGAGAGTTTCCTCAATGGAGCAGTGGCTGGATCACGGAAAGTTTGGGGCATCCGTCTCTGTAATATGACCACATCACACATTATAAAAACAGCTAGGACTTTAATTACACCAAATCGTGACAGTCTTCACAGAAACGTGTTATGTCATTGCAACATTTTTTTCTTTAAGCTGACATTACAAAATAAAAACAAACATTGGAAAAGATATTAACAATTTTGTTACTTTTTAATATATTTAATTAATAAATAATAATAATTCCAAGATTTCTATCTCTCCTCTCATTATGCTTAACAGGCTTAATCTCAATAAATAGTTTTTCCCTCAGTTAAAAATACCGCTCTTTTGACAACAAAGATTCTTGCCTACTCTTCTACCCCATGACTGATGCGTGAACTGTAAACATATTTAATGTATAGGTGAATTAAAACCTCACACAGAAGTTAACAGTAATAACTACTAGAGAACTGTGGCATTTTGTCAGATTTAAACTGCATTAAATTCCCCCCCAAAGAAATTTCTCAGGCCTACCATGCTTTGCAATATCCGTGCTTAAATCTAAATCTTAAGAGAAAAATCTAAAGAAATCTAAAATCTACACATGTAACACCATACCTACTTTCAAAGTTCTAAAACAACGCTCCTGAAAAGGCGGTTGCGTTCCACATTAGTGTTTCCAAAAATTGACTGCTTCTAGCACAAAACTATCCTCAACAGCAGACCAATTTTTTTAATTGGTTTCTTGAAGAACTGACTTATGTGTGATAAAATTATTTCCGTGTCTCTTTTTTACTTTGCACACACACGCCATGTAAATTCTGGATCTACCAATCAACTTCTATTCCTCTGTGAGATTTGTTCAAAAATCTCAGAAGATAAAGATCCTGAAAAGACCAAGTTCCAAGTGGCAAGCTGGAGCTGAGTACTATCCCCAGTAAAGAGAAGGCAGAAAAACCTAAGTCACAAACCGTTTAATTCAGCTAAGGCTGACAAAGTGCTCAGCAGACACTTAGTTAACAGCACACCAGTACCACCAGACAAGCCCTGGCAACTTCTCTGCCTCACTCAGTTGAGGGTGTCTGACGCGGAGCTAGGAGAGAGAGAGTGGGGAGGTCAGTGTGACTGGTCCCCTAGCCTGTCTCTCTATTCTCTCTTCCCAGTGACAGAAAACTACAGGGCAAGTTTAAGCAACTTCATTGAAGAAAAGCTTGTTTCAAGTATGTTAAAGCTTCTACTTCCTCATTCATTATTATGAGGGTTAGGTGACTGAGCTTCTCCACCCTCATCCTTACAACTCTCATCTCCCACTACCCCATGCCATCAGACATGCTCATAACCCTCATTACCCAGTGTTCAAGCTCACCTGCTGCCCCCTACTCCACCTAAACTGTTAAGCAGCCTCCTGCAGAGCTGAGGAAGGAGCACAGCTGTCAACAAAAACAGTGAAACTGATTTTTCTATTAATATTGCTGAACTAACAAAGAAACTGGAAAAGTGCAACTGCTTCTCCATCTTTCATGGTATTACTTAATACTTCTAATGGTGATTGTGCAAACAGCTCATTTTTTTTCTCCTTGATGACCTAATTAAAAAAAAAAAAAAATCAGTAAATGTGACTCAAAAAAGTTCTCACAAAGAGAAGTGAGTTTGTGCTTCTGAAATTGGACCTGAACTTAGGTATCCAGTCAACCGTACTAGAAAGTTCCTCCTTTGCGAATGCACAGACCGCAAAAAAGGGAAAAGAAATGCAAGCAAGAGCAAAAGTGTACAATAAGAGTGTGAACAAGTGAGAGAACTAAAGAGAGGAAGAAAGAAAGACAAGACACTTCCAGTAAGCTTCCTGCATCTGTGTGAGGCTGGGAGCCCCAACAGGTACAAAACCCAGTGGAATTGAAGTCCCCGAGAAATGGCAACTCAAAGCTTTGACGCACACCACTCCAAATACGCCCACAAAACATTTTTACATCCCTGCAAGACCGCTGACTTGTGGTCTTTTGGATGAGCGAACAGCTGAACTTCCCCCTGTGAATTTTAACCCAAGTCATGCTCTAGGGGTTTCTTCCAGTCAGTTCACTGCTGGATAGGCCCACTGCCATCAATTTCCCTTACAGAGGTTTACAAAATTAAGTCCTTAATTCTTTTTTTATTACAAATACAACCATCTTTTAAAAATCAGTAAAGCTTCCTAAACTATTTGACATTTACAAAACATTTGTGTTTCTTCCTTTCATCTGTCAAACAAATGCAAGCCATTAAAACAAAGCACACCTGAAGAGGTTCTTTCGGTTCTCTCCCACGGCACTGCTGAACAACGAAACAGCATCTAGTCCTAATCCCAGCTGTCACTGTTACTGGCTTTTAAAATGCAAGTATTGCCTTCTAATTTCTTAATGTGACTTAAAGAGAGTATTAGAACATGAGAACGCTGGCTAAGTTTGCTGGTAAAAGAAACCACAGTGTGGTGCACAAACGCTGGCAGGGACCAGCATGTCCTAGGCTGACATGATCAGGACAGGGTCTCCGTTTCACGCTATAGAGTTCTGAGGAAAGAGCCTCGGTGTGGAAGAACTCCATAGCTCAGATCAACTATTCAGACAAAAGGTTGTTTTAATGTGGAAGGGAATTTGTACAGCAAATATTCATGTTTAATTTCTAATTTGTGAGTCAAATTTTCTTGCTTACGAAAAAGAAATCTTCTAATTTCAACTCCAAAATAAGCAGCCTCATAGGAAAAAAAAATCTAATTTGTTGCTGTTCCTTAATCATAAATAACTGATGTTGCTTGCAGCCAGTACCTTATTGGGAAATTGTGTTTTTAATTGTGCAGATAGTCAAACATCTGTGAGGACACACATGAACCTGTGTGAACTTTTTAACAAGTACTACTTTCCTATCCTGTGTTCATGAAGGTTTGGGTCGGAGAGGAGAAATGATTAACTTTTTCTTCCCCCCTACAAATTTTGTAACATTCTCTTCTCTGTCCAAAATCTTTTTGGAGACTCTAGTTCCCTTGTTTTCTGATAATGGAAGACTATGGAACAAAGTGGTCATTATCATTTTATACAATAACACTCAAATTCGTTATCCTTGGGGTAATATTGATTTCCCCCTTGGCTTCAAAGAATGCTCAACAACAAAAGAGAAAAGAAAAAAAAAGGGGGGTGAAAAAAAGAAAGAAAAAATCCTATTGCACAAGCTTCAGTCTCTATCTGGTGGCCAGACTGCAACACTGCAACCTCAGCTCTTCCTAAAGAGAAGCCAGCAATCAAAATACACTTGTATTTCAGGAGTGAAACTACTTTAATTAGAATTATGTATGACAGTAAATACTCATCACATTCTGACTGGTTCAGACTTATGCCTCAGTGGAAACACTACAGTGCACCATGATGAAAATTATTTTACAAGTAAGGAACTAAAATTTGATTTTCAAACACATATGACAGTGCTGAGAAGCAACCTGTAACTAGTCTAAACAGAGAAGAACCAAGTAAACGGGAAAAACACAGCCAAGAGCCCCACTTACATGTACTGAACACATTTGAGACAAACCATGTGTTAAGCAAAGTGACTTTAAACTCAGGTATGTTACTTTAACTATCACAGTCTTTGAGGTTTAATGAATGAAGGAAAAGACAACTTATTTCTCTCTGTTTGGATGCATGCTTTGCTATCTAAAGAACATTAAAAAACAGATGGCATTGTTCCTTACTAAATGCATTTTATTTTGATTACAGGAAATTCTGAGCAGATATATATATTCTGTTAATGGAATGTTTTAATTCAAGTATTTTTTTAAAAGAAACATCCATTACCATCCACATTCATAGAAAAGAAAAAGGAAAAGAAAGAAAAATTCTGGTTTCCATTCCAGGTGCTTTGTGAAAGCTAAACTGTTGGAATTTGTTACCAAAATCTGTCCATGAATCTCATCTCAACTACTTTAGCAGGTAAATAAATTTTATAATCTCTTGTACTTAACTGAAAAATGTTTCATGCAAACTGAGTATCCATAATGAAGATCAACATTGGCACAGCACCAAAGAAATGCTTGTTGGGAAGTTGTGAAAACTTTGAAGCTCTTATCTGATATTCATGTCAGACTATGTTGAACTCTTAATATGTAACCAGTTGAAACTGGACACAGAAATATTACTGTTTGTAAATGCTATGGGAGAAAGGCCCCAGAGATCTCATCTTTTCTATTCACTCTAGACAAGATGCTCTTACTGCTTTCCTGAAGTTGGCTCTGGCACGTCAGAGAGGTAAGACCAAGCGCAATGAAGCGCAGGACCCCATCCTGACAGCAGGCACAGTGCTTGGTGAACTACAGATTTAAAGAAAACCCTTACAATCTAGCAACTTCTGGGAAGCAAAAGCCTTCAGCCTAACTACTGAAGAAAAAAAGTAAAAAAAGGACAGAGCTGGAAGTTTTTAATTGTAATTTAAAACCTCATAAAAAAGTGAAAAACAAAGCAATCTAGTTGGCTTTGAAGTACCTTCCTGTTATTCGTTCCCTTCCAATGATGAGATGAGTTAGTTACGGCCACCATAAGCATAAAGCAATAGGTGCAAGAGAAGATTATGCAAATAACATTTTAAGGGCAACGTATAATATAAATACACGTAATTTATATAACTTTAGTATAAATTGTCATTACTATTTCCTAACCTTTAGTCCACAACTGCAAATGATTCATAAAATACCAGAATATGGTCTGCAAGCCATTACAAATCAAAAAACAAGCAGGACAGAGTGGGAATAAAAACAATGAATTAATATTCAAGGCCTAGCTTCCCTATTATTTGGTTATGAATGAAAATCATTACAGGAACTTGACCAAGACAATACTCCTCCAGAAAAAGAGTCAGTCCTCAATAAAAAGAAAGACACAGAAATAATCTGAAAAAGCGTAATGCAGATCATTTTTGCTATTTTATCAAAATGACATTGTTTATAGGAAAAGCTGCTCTTCTATGTGTTAAAATTCTACATTTGCTCAGGGACATGGTTTAAAGGTGGACCTGGTAGAGTTAGATAATGGTTGGACTTGATGATCTTGGAAGGTCTTTTTGAATCACAATGATTCTATTCAAAACCTTAACAGCTACTCTTAGCAACTATGAGCAGTATCCTTAGGTATCTTGATGCAGCCAGAAGAAATTTACTTTCAGAGAGAAACTACTTGTCTCCATTACTTCTATTAATCTTCAGCATCCCAAAAGCTGAGACTTCACCCTGGGTTTTATTTTCAAGCAAGTCAATTTTGCCTGGATTTGGACAAAATACTCCGTTTACAAAGGTCAGCACAGGAAACAATCAAGAAAGCAGCCTGTGCTGCTCTACTTCTGTATTCTCAATTCCTTCAACGAAGACGGGTTTTGAATGTCTCCAGAGAAGGA
>NW_009730288.1:0-7665 GCF_000703405.1 Apaloderma vittatum
CTCCAACTCCGCAGTGGCAGCAGTCAGCCATACCCCGTCACGGACATCTAGATAAGCCTACAGATCCGCTGCAACACTCAGGCACAATAAATCCAGCCTGAGCAACCTTATAACTCAGCCTCAGCTGTTAAGCAGTGGCCAAGACTCCCTGCTAAAATGATGACACGACCGCCCGCGGTGCCAACGGAGCCTGCGCTGCCACCTGCACAGAAACAGGAGGCTCTTCTGCATCCCCGTTGGACAAAGCGGCTGCCCAGAGAGTACAGCAGGGCCCATTCTCTCCAAAACTTGATGCTACTTGTTGCCTTCGCTGCTGAGGGTCAGCGTGGGGAGCAGCAGGTTCACCGGTAACCGCTACACCTCCTCCGTTAACTCAGCGATGCCCCAAACTGCAGCAAGGAGCCACAGAAGGCTGGGACGGCTCCTGTTCCTTATCACTCCCTCTGCCACGGGCTGGGATTGTCCAAGATGAACCAACAGGCTACACCCAAACAATACAACCGCTTCATCCGTGCTCCCAGTGCAGAGCACGTTACACTGGGCTGGCGGTTTGCAACACAGGCGGGTTCACAGGAGATGTTGTGTATCTGCCTTCTGCTACAGACCCTAGGCAGGGTTTCATGCTGCAGCCCTGCTATCGAGGGCATCAGGCTGCTCAACGGAGGCAGAACCATTGCTCTGCCTGTGACTTATTATCGCAACTTGTTCAGTGGCAGAACGCGGTGATACCAATGAGAGACACCCATCCCCGGCTTGGGTTTGAGGCTGCACTCCTCCGGCAGGCCCGACAGCTCAAGGGAACTGAGAAGAAATTGAAGTTTCATCTCACCTACTAAGGGACATTCCACCTGCAGTCAGGGAGAGAGCCTCCCTGGTGGAGTTAACTGCAGCCAACATGTGAAGCATTTCTGTAGCCGCACGGTGAGCCATAAAGGGAATGGATCCAGGCCAAAAATAACCCGGAAAAAAGTACGGAGGAACAATGAAAGCAGGTATTTCTAACCTGGATCAGTCCGGTTCACTTAAGCAAACAGCGACATTCGCACAACAGCAAGCAGCATCACCAAGAGAAAAAAAACTCGAATTTGCACCCAAGGCTCTACCAGCTCCCGCTCCAGGGTAAGCCAATCCACCGGTGCCACCATGTTTCTACCACAGGCCACCGAGGAGGCTGAATCCCAAACCCCAGTGGTACGACCACCACGCGACGCAGACCCCACGGGCACCCAGGGCCACTATTTGTTCAAAGCACTGCCAGGAATGATGCACGCTGCTCTCCTCTCCATGCTCCACCCTTCCTCACCTGCCTTCCACGCGCACAGCAAAACCCTTCGCTCAAGCTGTGAAACACCTTCTGCCCCAGCGGCTACCAACCGAGTCGGCAGCAGAAAGCTGGGCTGACACAAGCGCTACCACCGCTGCCTGGCGGACCCCTCTGTCGGGCGAGACTGAGTTAAGAGGAGTTACCCAAATTACATACACTTGAGTTAGCCTTTACAGCAAAGCCAGGCTGAGAGAGTGGGAGCAAGCGGTTGGAGAGAGTAAGAAACAGATCTTCAGCAAGGTAGGTGAAAACACGAAGAGCTCCTGGTGCCAGCACCGAGTCCAGACAGAGCACACACCTCCAACAACTTGACCACCGCTCGAGTTTTACTTTACCCGGCCAGTATTTCTGCTCTGTCTCTGGTCCAGGCTGTTTGCCAGCCGCTCATCCGTGTCCAAGTTGCCATTGTCTTTGTCCGGGAGAAAGTCATTGTGCTGAGAGAGCGAGTCGCTCTCAGAGTGGTTGGCAGATGGAGTGTCTGAGCCCTGGTTAGCTGGAGACGACGATCGAGAGGGCGATTCCAAGAATTTCTTGATTGAAGGGTGATTAAGAATTGTCGCATCACATGACCTGGTCCCCTGCAACAAAGAGGTCAGGCAGATCCTGTCACTATTTCCCTGTCAGAGGAGAAAAAGCCAATGTATGAAGAAAGAGCAAATATTTAACCAGCTGCCCTGCAGGAAAAACATATGCTGCAGAAGATAAAAAAAAAAAACGTAAAATGATTCTACAGAAAAAGCACTCCAAATTGGATCTGCTCTTTTAGACTTTTTGATCTCAGAAACCCCCCTGGTTTTGGAAAGGAGGACTGCAGCTCACTCAAATACCTGTAACCTCCCTTTGAAAAGAATGTCCTCCCTTCCCGTGCAGGAAGGGTCTTCTACCACACACGGAAAGGCCAGAGCTGCCCGATTCTTGCAGGAAAGCAGGGTACGTAAACGCCTCAGTTCTGACACTCACTGGCAGTCTTGTCAATGCCTATGAGGCAAACTACACACAGTAGTACCCTGCCTGCTCCCAAGGCTTAGCAGGATAAAGAATAACATGCTTAGGCTTGCTTGCAAACTTTCCTCAAAATGGACAATTAGAGTTGATCTTGGATTCTTCTAAAGCTGAAAACGGGGAACAGAGCAGAGGAGTGTTTAAATCTCTTTTATTTTTTTTCATTACTGTGACAAAGCCCCCCACTTTTTCTTCTTTTCTCTCTCCTGCATTTGCTTTTAACCTCAGAAGTAGCAAGGAAAACACTCATCACCGAGAGCAAGCGTCCCTCGGCCACTTCTCCGTGTCCCCCACTTTTTCTTCTTCTCTCTTTCGTGCGTTTGCTTTTAATGTCAGAAGTAGCAAGGCAAACACTCATCACTGAGAGCAAGCGTCCCTCGGCCACTTCTCCGTGTCACCTCAGTTGGAAGACGAATTGGGTCAGCAGCAACATCCCTTTGCCCAGAGCGGAGCGCCGGCAGACAGCCTCATGGAAGCCACAGACTGACCCCAGAGTTGCACTGACAGCTTTTTTTGCAGGCAGTACCAGCTGAAAGAGGATTTCTTCCCTGCCCAAACCACCCAGATCAGCCAGGCTGGCACAATTATTCGCGGGGAGGGGACATGTTACAAAGAAAAACAAACCAAGGAACTGATTGGGGATTTTTTGGCTAGTTGGTTGGGGTTTTGGTTGGGTTTTTGGTTTTTTTTGTTCTTCTTTCTTCATAGGGTTATTTTTAATCCATGTAAATTCCCTGATGCAAAATTCTGCCAAGGTGATGGAGGGAGGGGCATGGAGAGGGACACCAGCACCACTACGGAGTGGCAGAACTGCGCTTGAGAGGTGGCAGCAGGAGTGGAGTTAAACATTGTCCCAGCCTGGACTTTAGAGGTTCATTTGAGAGCTTTCTTTTCAAATGTCCAGCAGGTACATGAGCAAAGCAATTATCTACTCTTCAATTAGCTACTTAAGAGAGTTATATCCATATATCCAACAGCAGGGATATGATACAACCTGACCAAAAAAACCCAAAACAACAAAACAAACCGCGAAACTTTGTGAGTTTTTGTTTGGTTTTTTTTTACCTATAATCCCACAAACGAGTAGGCCAAGACCTCATCTACTAGTTTGTGGAAAAATCTAATAAACTGTAATCGTGCAGACACGTAAGCCTCAAAATCCAGCAGCACTGGGTTGAGGAACTGTTTATATTTATGAGAACAGGTTAAGAATTTGCAAATAATCTTCCTAGAAATTCTGAATTAAACCACAAAGACTCCCATTCTACCAGAAGGAGAAACAAGGCAATCATTCACTTCCAAGTCAAACATACACTAAACACACGTTAAAAACAGTTAACAAAGAAAACTGAAAACAGTGACAATTTCAAAATAAAAAGAGAACTGATTTAGTCTGCATGCAGATCAGGACTTTTGGAAAGAAATTACAGATGCAACAATCACATTAGCCATAAGCTCATAAAAACTACAGGAAAACTAAACATGGCAAGGATGCACCAGTAAGCTTTGTGAATACTTTGAAACCATGACAAAAATTGTTATTTCTGGCAAGTGTGAAAATCAGCAAGGAAAAAACAAACACTTTGGCAGAACAAGTGAAGAACAGAGCGCAGCGCAGCTCCTGCTGGCACATGAGGACATCAGATAAAAGTGCTTTCTAAGATCAGAGCCTACCTCACACTCTGCAGTCACCTGCACAAAAATGGTGAAGGGAAGAGGGATTTTGGCCTCCCAACATTACCATAAGCTTTTCCAGCTATAGTTGCTCAACTCCAGTTCAGTGAGGGGAAAAAAAAAGCTGGACCTTTCTGGTTTTACCCTGCTCCACGTCTTCTGGAAATCACAGCAGAAAAACCAGAAGTAGCATTGCAAGACATTGCTTGGAAGAGAAATTCTCCTGGGACTCGAGTAAAAAGCAGGTTTGCAGCACCCATCTACAGCCTCCAAAAATCACCTCCCATCTTTGCTGAAAATGAGATCAACTCCCTGAATTGAAAAGATGTTAACAAAATACCTGCACTGACAGCAAACTACCTGTCAGCTGGAGTCTGCAGAGGCAGGAACACCCTGTGATTACCAGCCCATTAAGGACAGAGTGCTCAGAACAGGGATTTAACTAACAAGATTCGGGTTTGGGTTTTTTTAAGTCCTTGTGAATTTTTAATCTCTCTGTGACATCTCCTTGATCTGCCTCCTGCTTTATTGCTGCCACCAGTCTGTTCACCAAACTATTTACAAGACTGGCTTGCCAGGGTAAATGGAGGATGGTTTCATGGCACTGCCCAAGCCTCAAGAAATCCGTATTTTTCTTGGGTTTGGGGTGTTTGTATTTTGTTTTGCATTTTTTTCCGAGAAGCTCCAAAACCCATCTGCTTCCACTCTTCTTCTGTGAAATGGGAAAACACGTTTCCTGCTTTTCGGAGCTTTGCAAGGACAAACTGTATAGCGTGAGAAGCTGCTCTCATGCAAGAACTGATGAAAAAAAAACCAAAACAAAACAGACTATTTCAAATGCCAGAACCTTGGATGGCTGAATGACTTCCCAACAGCTCCTTGAAGGCTCATTTTTAGCAACCACCTGAGGCGCAGCTGGTGACACAGAGCTCTCCTCTCCCACTGCCACCCCACGAGCTGCTCGTATTCCAACATTTCAGAAGATCACACCTCGAAACCAAAGAGACACCGAACGACACATCTTCCTTTGCAAACATTCCCTAAAGTCTTCTTATTCACAAAGTAATTTTTACCTCTCCAGCTTTAAGGAGGCCGGCAGATGCATAGTAGTTAGCCACGATACAGGCACGCAGCTTATCCATCATCCTTCTGGCTTCAATCAGGCGCTACCAAAAGAAGAGGCAACATATATTAACCACTGCAGCAAACCCCACAGCCCCACTACACCAGGATCTTATGTACTTTTGAGAACTAAACAGTTATACCTGATCTATAACTTCAATTTCATGTTCTTTACTCTTCATTTCGACGGCAAATTGTTCTTTTATAATTGTCTCAATCTTCTGGACGGCAACATCTCGAGCTGTACAAGGCCAGGCATGGAAAATTAAGAAGAAGGAATTATTTCTATTTCTATTTTTCAGGCTCTTTTTGAAAGCACAAAGATCAGAAATCAGTATGGAGCGAGAAGTGAAGGGATAATAAGTTCAGCACACACACACAAAAAAAAAAGGATCATTTTTCTTTGAAAGCAAGCAATCTGTCTTAACAAAAACCACATGTATCTTTAAAAGCTACCTTATGTGAAGAGCTATTTTTTCCTTTTTAGGTCCGAGATGACAAATAACAGAAAATAGGAATAACAGGACCAGTTTGTTTACTTCTGTCCCAGTAAAGCTGTAAACAGTACAAGGAAAAATCAAACACACCACGGCCAAGTGCAGTTACTGCTGCGACTGCGCAGGAGGACGCTGGAACGCTACGTACATTTTTCTGCTCTCTTTGGCCCGATTCATACGCAGGAAATTTACACCACATCACGCAGCAATAATAAGGCAAACGAATGCTTTATATGATCAGCACTGGCATGAAGCGCAGCCTGCTCTGGAGCGCCTACAAGCCTTTTTATTACCCACAAAGGAAACTACGTTGTGGAAAGCTGTGGAAACCTCTTACAAAATTCTCTTCCAGCACAGCAGTCAAAAAATTTCAGCCTTCCAGCAGGAGTTTATTGACCTTGGTGGAAAGCATGTAGTTTAATACTTCAAACTGTGTGAACACCTTATAGCGAATTAGGGCTGAGAACTAAATTGGCATCTTCTTCTGTTTTTCTAGAACACGTGTAAACACGGGAAGAACAATTCTTTTTGCTCTACACCCGCCGCAGACTTTAATAGCGCCCTTCCTTTTACTCACCTCCATTACCTCAAGGGGGTTCAATCTGTTTTTATCAAGTTCTAAGCAAAAACTTGGAAAAGCAGGAATTGTACTCCTAAAGGAATGCCTGGAAAAGGACCTCCAGACAGTGTCAGAAGTACAGCGACCCCACAGCAGAGCACCTCAGAGAAACAGCCTGGGTTCCTCCGAAAGAATCTCACAGTGTTTCTACATGGAACAGGAGGCAACAGCACCAAGGCTTTGCTTTGCGCTTCAAAGGAAGCACCTGTTTTACTAACGGGTAGGTACACATTTGAAGAGGTTACTAATAACCCAATAAAAAGAGTAAAGGAATCAAAAGCAAGTCAAAACTTTGCTACTATGTTCCACATAATTTTACTGTCTGATCACATACCTACACCAGGAGTAAGGCAACTGATGCTTTTACATGCAACAGGAGTATCCCAAATATTTTTACTTATTTCCAGCTACCCATGTGTATGTATTTTCAAGGACCAAAAATCACTCAAGTCTACATTAAAACAGAATTACAGATGAATCTGTGCCAGTGATGCAAAAATAAAAACCAGAGGGCTATAACTGTCCTCCAGCCATGAACGCCATGCCTAGGAAATTCACATGTAAGGCTACACTTAAAATAAACCTAAACAGATCACAGTATGAGATGTGTAGTTCAGACAACTGCATCTCTTCCCAAGTCTGATGCCGTGCAACGCCACCATTCTGACAACTAAAGCACTTCAGGATTTGTGGTTATACTACAGAGGCTTTTAAGAGCACTTTATTTTCATATTTTTCCTGGCGTAGCACCAACCACAGTCTGCAGATCATATCAGTGAATCTGTATACCTAAGGAATTCTTGTATAGAAAGTTGGAGACTGTAGAATCATCGGGTGTTTTGCGTTGGAAGGGACCTTAAAGATCATCTTCCACAAGAGGAAAAGCTCACTAGAAAGCTCACTCTGGCAAGGACAGCTTTCCAAGACTCTGAGACTTTGCCTGCTAATTATTAATATCTTCTGAAGAGCTGCTTCAGAAACGCATGAAAAACCTGTCAGCAGTCGCAGGGGACGCTCCACCACAGAGGGTGATGGTTTGGGGCAGCAGGGCAGGGCAGGCAGCAGGGAGTCGTGATGCTCTTCTGCCACAACCAGCTCCAGCTCCAGCTCTGTCGGGGCCCCCAGCAGACCTGGCAGGCAGGACCTGCCCAGCGACACGCTCAACCCCGAGTCCAGCTCCTCAGACTTGTCCAGCTGTGTGCCGTCCTCCAAACCATCACCCACGAAGCCGTCATCTGTCCGTCTCCACCTCCGGCATCCTGCTTTGTTCCTGGATCATCTTCAGATGCCACAGCCAGCGTCGGTTTTCTCACCTCCCCGTCTGTCAGCTCTTCCCGTCACGATCCTCGCACTAGCTGTGCCATGCCAAAAATCACCGGCCTACTCCCTGTCCCGGGGGCAAGAGGCTCCACTCTCCTCTGCCCAGA
>NW_009730289.1:0-14474 GCF_000703405.1 Apaloderma vittatum
GACAGTGTCAAATGCCTTGCACAAGTCAAGGTAAATGACGTCCATCACTTTTCCTGTGTCAAGCAGCGCTGTAGCTCTGTCATAGAAGGCCACCAAATTACTCAGGCACGATTTGCCCTTAGTGAAGCCATGTTGGCTGTCACCAATCGTCTCATTATTTTTCATGTGCCTCAGTACAGATACCAGGAAGGTCTACTTCATGATTTTACCTGGCACGGAGGTGAGGCTGACTGGTCTGTAGTTCCCTGGCTTTTTTTCCTTCCCTTTTTTTGAAAATGGGGGTTATATTTCCCATTTTCCAATCTGTGGGAACCCCACCAGACTGCCATGACTTCTTGAGTTTGATGGCTAGTGACGTAGCAACTTCAGCTGCCAGTTCCTTCAGGATCTGTGAATGTATCTCATCAGGTCCCATCGACTTGCTCACCTTCAGGTTCTCTAGGTGTCCCAGACATTGCCCACCAGTCCCTCCCTGTTGGTGAAGACAAGGTCTAGCATGGCATCTCTCCTCATTGGTTCATTCCTCTGTCGCTTGGAGGAGGCAGTTATCATCTGTGGATTCCAGGAATCTCCTGGATTGCTTGTGCAACAAGATGATGTACAACAAGATGAATCATTGTAAGGAAATATAAAACCTCATAATGCTAGTGATCTTAATACGCGTTTTAAACTACAGGACTGCAGGGGTAGGAATAATTTTCATAGTCAGAATTTAAATATTTATGGCTTGTAGATTTGTTTTTTAACTCTTTGGTTATGTGTAGCTGATAGCTAACCATGATTAACTATGTTTTGCCTTATGTGTCTTAATATCTCCGTGAGATTTCTACAGAAACTTACGGGCGACTGTAAAACACTTATAACTAAAATTGTAGCAGCTACAGTCTGTTGTTGTCTCTTCTGCTACGATCAGTATTAGCTTTGGTATTAGAGTTCTTTTTTTTCTTTCATTTTCATGTTAAGGGAACAACTTTGCAGAACTGTAGATAGCACTGATTTCTGGTATGTAGGTTAGCCTAGGAGTCTTCAGGGTTTTTCACTTGGACAAGAATATTTTTTTCTGTGTTGCTGATTTTGATACACATTGTTAGAAGCAAATTCAATATTTGTGTTTAAACACTTGTTGTATTTAGGTGGTGGTTCAGCATGTGCATTTCGATGGACTTGGAAGGACCAAAGATGACATTATCATGTATGAAATAGCTGATGTTTTCAAGGCTAAAAATCTCATTGATGTAAGTACTGTAGTGAATATCAGGCCTACTGTTTGAAAATTCAGGTTATGATTTTCTCTCGTTTTCCTGCGTTGGGCTACTCCCTTCAGACTCAGGGCAACTTTGTCAAGTTTTGTGATGATTCTGATCATGTGGTAGGGAAGCCAAACTTAAATGTGAAATACTGGCAGATACTATATTTTCTGATGTATTCAGCTCAAAGATGTGAGATGGCAAACAGTACTCTCAGGTATTTTTTTCAGCTTCTCTTCCTGTTTGAGAATTGCTAACTGTGTAGGTCGCACTTTCAGTTAATTTGCTTAAGATTATTGGATCTCAGCACAGAAAACTGATGCCAGTCTCCACAGTGGATCAAAGTGTGATTTGTGCTGTATGTCTGTGCCCTTTTAGGTGGCGATTCCTTCTGGAGTATAGCTGGCAATTAGACATGTAAATTTAAACAGATTAGGATGTTTGGTTCTTTTTGTGAAAAGCATGGGCTCCTTAAATGGGTGTATAAGCTTTAAGTACTGAAGCCTATTTGAATAATAGGCTTAAGTATTATAGCAATTAGGATGCAAACTAACAGAAGGTAGGAACTGAGCCAGGTGCTCTCAGCTTAATTTATTCTTTACAGATTCAAGTGTTATTAAAGTGGTCATGATCTCTTTCGAAGGTGCATATCTGTATCGTTGTATACAAAATCGTTGAATATTGTGTGACTTGGCTTTAACTATCTAATCTGGTTATTTTTTGATAACCAGAAAGACTGAGACGCTTATCTCATCCTTTAGGTGATGAGAAAATCCCATGAAGCTCGTGAAAAGTTGCTTCGTCTAGGAATCTTTAGACAGGTAGAGGTTCTGATTGATACCTGTCAAGGTATGTATTGCCTCATTAATCCTCACCTTTTTCCTCATACACACAGACACATGCATACCTGTAATGTATATTTCCCTGTTTAATAGGCTGGACAATTTTTTTTTTGTTTATAAAACATTCTCTCTTGTATCATATACCTTTATATATTTTAGCTACTTGTTTAGATGTGCTCTATATACGGATGTGTGTGTCTACTTCCATTATCCTCATGAAAAAGATATATTTGTGTGTATCTGTATATGTGTATAAGTATTACTTATATAGATGCAAAAATGAGTGAATTTCCAGCACTAAAATAATTACAATACATATCCCTTAATCCAAAGTTTCAGAGGGACATTTGAGAAAAATCTCGAAAATGTGTCCTGTACTTGCATGTGTTACATGTCACGTAATTGACATTACATCAGCACATCCTCCGTGCTTAAGTAAACGCTAGTAATTGTACCGGGGCTTGTGTTTAAAACTTTGCTTAGGGTACACACAGTTGCAAGAAGTATGTGAACCCTTTGGAATTTCATGGCGTTCTGCTTGAATTTGTCGTAATTTCTGTCCGTTATTATGTACGGATTTACTTACATCTCTGGTTTTAGTGGGTAGGTAACAAACACATTAAACCAATGTGCTGATGATTAAAGCCAGTCGTGCTTTTGGTTGAACCAAGTTCTGCACTTATATCCAGATGACATCATTTTCTCAAGCCGTTTTTCTTTCTAATGTGGACTTTCATTATCATTTAATACAACCAGTTTTCAAATAATTCAAGCCATAGTCTGTCAGCATTTTTAAATATAGCTCTTTAGAGATAGCGTATGTTTGTTTGTTTATGCAGGAGATGATGCCCTTCCAAATGGTTTAGATGTAACATTTGAGGTAACAGAATTAAGAAGACTAACTGGAAGCTATAACACTATGGTGGGCAACAATGAAGGCAGTATGGTATGGATTATTTCAAATTATTATTTCCTTTTGATAGTCCTCTTACAATTCATGTTTCAAACCTAGCAAGGAATTCGGTGATCCAGGCCAAATTATTTTCTTGATCCAGCTTTACTAAGGCTTTGCCAGACCTTTGCCTCTAAAGAGCCTTTGCATTAGTCACCAGCAAAAGCCTATTTTGAGCTAGGGAAGAATGCTGTAACTCCCAAATCAGTATGTTGTTTTTTTTTTTTTAATTCTTAGAATTACTTGAATTACTTCTTTATAATACTTAAGACGCTTTATCTACTGGAGACATAAGTAAGCAGTTTGGCATTTAGTTTGTATGAGAGTTGGTTAAAGTGTTTTTCTCAGTCAAAATGCTTTATATTTGACTTAGAAATTGTCCTCGGCTTTCATTATTCTAGCCCAGTATCAGTTTTTCTGGGCTCCAAAGTCCAAAGTTTTCCAGAACCATATAAACCGTGGAACTTGTTTCCATTGTTTAAATTAAGGAGGCATCAGATTAAAATCTTTCATGAAAAATATTCACCAATTGACAACAAAAAGTAACAGCTGTACTTCTGCTCTGTACATGCCCTTCTAACAGAAGTGCTGGTGTAAATAGATTGTGCTTTCAAGTGCTCATTCCTGCACCCATTCTGCCTTCTCGTGTGCGCAGTGCAGCTGTGCCCGGGGCTGGTAGATAAGCCAGATCAAGGGACTCATCCTTTTCTTCTTAGGGGTATTTTTAACCTGGATAAAACACTGCATGACTCGGGTGATGGTGTTTTGCAAGTGCAGGGAGAATAGGAACTTGGTGAGTTGAGAGCAGCTCTGCTGCCAAGAGCAATGTCCAGGGCGTCATGTCCTGAATGAAACCAGTGGGGAATCCTCCCTGTTGGTTCTAGTGCCTTTGAAAACAGTGTAAAAGCTGCTTTAGTTTCTTTTTGTACTCAGCTTATCCTTCTGTTTAATTTTGATTTGTTACAGATTGGTTACATGTAAAAGCATGACTGGTATGCACTGGTGCTGGCAGCAGAGATTATGTTTCCTTAACAGTTGAATAGATTTAACATTTATTCTAATCCCTTACATTCATCTGAAGCCTGTAGATCTAATATTTCCTACTAATAACCCTTTCTGGTTAGTAGGATAATGGTCTAGTAGCTATCATCAAACAGTTCAGGGGACTGACTTGCTATCAGTAGCTGTAAGACAAAAGCAATTAGGATTTTGCAGCTTTGTTACATTCTTTTAAAGTAGAACACACAACTAGAACCATCCTGGTAGCGTCTGTGCTTGGAGGAAAGCTGCTCTGTCCTTACTGCCAAAGGGATACAAGGAATTTGGGTCAGGACAGGCAAAAGCAGTTAACTACCTTCGGAAGAATTGTAATGGTACATTGTACTGCCGTCAGGACTGATTGTAAAATTGTCTTGTTACTCAAAACAAAAATACAGGGAAGCAGCTCTGTGTTGATAATTTTCCAATGGCTTATTGCTTTGGTTCTGATGACTCCTACCTGACAGGCGGTTCTCCTGATGATCAGCTGGAAGGCCTGCAGTTGCAGAGCAGCTGCTTATTATGCCAAAAACTTATTCTCTCGGACTGCGAGACAGACCAGGAGATTTTGCTTGAAATAATAGCAGTACTCATGATGCAGTGAGAAGGCAGATTAAGCCAGCAGCTACTGGACAGCAATAAAAACTGGATGATTAACTGTTAACTTGTGCTGTTGTGATGGCATTTGCTGCCAGTGCAAAGAGAAATCTAACTGAAAGAAAAATTGCATTCAGTTCTGACTATTTTTATTGTCTTCATTTCTCATTCTCATGACACATATGCTTGCCTTCAGCATACAATTGAGATGCAAGGCAGCAAACTATATGAAGTGGTGTGAGGTTTCGTTTTTTGTATTTTCCGTAGGTACTTGGGCTCAAGTTCCCAAATCTCTTTGGACGTGCAGAAAAGGTAACCTTCCAGTTCTCCTATGGAACAAAGGAAACTTCGTATGGCCTGTCATTCTTCAAACCACAGCCTGGAAACTTTGAAAGAAAGTAGGGGATGCATTTTTGAATACTTCTTCTATTTCGGTGAAGGACTGTAAATCAATAATACCTTTCATTGAGTAATCATTAAATTTATGCCTTTGCAAAGCTGATTTCCTAAGGGTTTTTTTGATAATATAAAACTCCACCTACTTAGATAGTTTCACTTTCAAACCTACCAGTAATGTTGTGTTTCAGTTTTTCAGTTAACCTGTATAAAGTAACTGGACAGTTCCCTTGGAGCTCTCTTCGTGAAACTGACAGAGGAATATCAACAGAATTTAATGTAAGTGTAGCACAAGGGCTTGTGGAACACATGCCTCATTTACATTTAATTCAAGTCACAGCTGGCTTTCACAAATATTTGGTTTACTTTTTGATGACTGAAACATTTGTGCACAGGGCTAGCGCCATTATTCAAAAGAGGTCAGCAGTTTTAAAATGTCCTTTTTTTTAGAATTCAGTCCTATTTTGGCCATATAAAAATACCAGTGTGTTTTTCTCCGAATTCTTAATGTTTAAGTTGTCATTCCAGAGATGCAGATGGCTGCCTATCTCACTGTGTCAGCCGAATTCCAGATATTTTTCATTTGGAATGGATTAAGTAGCGTGCACCTACATGAAGAAACTCTTGTCTGGAGTAGAATTAACATTACTCTGAAATGAAAAAGGTTTTCATTCTGATCCAAGAAGTTTGGAGAGAAAAAACATAGACTCATGTATTAAGAAACTTCAGACAGAAAAAAATTTCAGGGAAATGTGTATTTTAATTTTGTAGCAAAAGTTTTTTTCATGTCTCACTCAATTTTTTATTTGCAGTTTCCAGTCTGGAAGACCAATCACACACTGAAGTGGGAGGGTGTGTGGAGAGAACTTGGCTGCCTTGCTAGGACAGCGTCCTTTTCTGTTCGAGAAGAAAGTGGACACTCTCTTAAATCTTCTCTCTCTGTAAGGCTTTTTCTTCATAATTTTTTAAAACACTTTTTTTTTTGAGTCACACGAGTGATACCAAAGGAGATTTTGGTCCTAGTAGGCAGTGTGTTTTACTTCAGACATCTTTTGCTGTGTTTGGTCATTCACACAGAATCATCTAGGAGGTCCAAACAGAAAACATTTTCATGTTTTACTGTTGCTTAGGCTGGCTGCTGCTTTCTGCAGGGCCTCCCTCTGTGTCATCTGATGTCTCTTTATGCAGTATTGTCTTGTTTTGTAGAAGACAGGATCACTAAATTTCCTCATCCTACAGGTGCTGTGCTATGAATATTCTTTCCTATACCAGTTTTTGAACAGTTGTCATCTTTAACTTGTAGCCTGCAAATTGTAGGGGATAAACTATTTGTTCCCAAATCTATGGAGCTACACTAGCCTTAGTTGGCTGTGGCTGCTTTCCACTGTATGCAGAGTTTTTTGCAGGAAAACAATAGTGTCGCTCTGTGGTATTCCATAGATAGGAGAACCTGAAAATAACTGTTTGACTCTTTTCAGCACGCTATGGTAATTGATTCCCGGAACTCTTCAATCTTGCCAAGACGAGGTGCTTTGCTAAAAATTAATCAGGTAGTATTAAATCCCTTACACTATTATTGGATTTCATCTTTAAGTGTGTTTGAATAAGTCTTAATTTATCTAATTGATGTTCCAATTAAAAATGCCTATAAAGTTAGAAATTAATCATAAATTGACTACGAGACAGTGATGGTCAGTATTTACTTTTTATCTTTACACAATGTGACTTTTAAAATCAGAAAACATTTTTCACAATGGCAAATTTTCATTTGTACACTGTTGGTCAAACAGCATAGGCATTTTATCTCATCATTAGCGTTATATTTAGGGTTCACCTTGTAGTGTAGGGTTAATGGTTGGACTCGATGATCCCAAGGGTCTTTTCCAACCTGAATTGTTCTATGATTCTATGAAATTACTTACTAGCTGAGATATGTTATCCCTGACACTATTTACTCTACGCTTTACAATAGATATTAGTCCTTGTTTTCCAACACTGTAATGTAGGGCTACCAGGTGGTGGCCCTGTTGCTACTTAGAAAGTTTTAGAATTAACAATGAAAGAGATAACTCTCAAAGGCATACACATATATCGTTTTCGCACAGAAAATGGTTTTCACTCTTGTTACTTTCAGAGCTTTTAGAAAAGCTGGCTTTTCTGCTGTATAGGTTGATACTTCAGAGGCATTAACCTCTGCAACACTTTAGAAGCAAATTGTTTTGAAATGCCATTGGAACTAGAAGTGCTGCTGTTCCTGTAAGCTATTGCGTTTCTGAGTGAGAAAGGTGGCTCTAATTCAGGGTTTAGTTAATGTATCATTTCTTAGATGCTGCATCTAACACCAATTCGCTCACTTCACTTGTTATTTTCAACTCATGTTTGAGTAATGCAACTGGCTCAGCTCTGTTTTAGTATATATGAAATCTCAGGTCTAGGCAAATGCAGTAACAGTCTTGATTTTGGATGATGAATTTTCCAGCTCTGTTCTATTTTGCCATTATTTACAAAATGACAGAAAACAGTACCTTGGTTTAATATTTGGTGGAAAAAAGTGCAGCTCATTGTTCTGAGGTTCACACATGGTTTTCATTGGTCCAAAATTCAGTTGTCTCTCCAGACCAGTGTATCTGTATTTCTTGTGCAGAAAACACAGGAAATGATGATGTAGACATCAGCACAAAACACAAGAAATGCTGATGTAGACATGATGGACTTTGAGATGGAAGAAAAATGTAATATCTGTTTAAAACTTTCACAAATTTGTCTTTGCAGGAGTTGGCTGGCTATACAGGTGGAGACGTGAGGTTTCTAAAAGAGGATTTTGAATTTCAGTTGAATAAGCAACTTATCTGGGATTCGGTAATTTTTTTAAAGATATTTTAGTAATTGATCTGAGTTAGCAAATGAGGTTATTGAATCTGTGTCTTAATGATTTTTCACCATGGATTAGTAGAAGATCATGGAAGTGAAAGATGGATAGCGTGTAGATAGCTTGATTTGTTTTTTCAAAAGAGAAATACTCTTTATTTTTAACCTGACATTCCAACTTATTACAGCCTTTGTTCTGTCTCTTTCACCTGGTTATGAATATTCTGATTAATCTTGTAGTTTTCTTTTGTCATTGTATTTTATGAATATATGACTAATTATTGGTATTATAGCACGTAATTCTTCTATGTAAAATTATTGAGGAGAAAATGGGAAGACTGATTTCACTACAGAGGTAGGCTTACACTGCAACATTTTGTGCACAATGAACAATTTAAGCTCCAATACAAAAGACATGTGGTACCATGAGAAGCGTATATGAAACCCCAGTCTGCTGCCCTATTGGCAGAACACATCACGGATTTTATGGTGCGGTGTCTACATTGGTACTTTGGTTTGGAGTCACCGGGTGATTTTGAACCAAATGCCTATGTCATTGTCATTTAACGTCTTGGTTTGGTTGACAGAGCAGTTCTTGTGTCTACCAACTAGATTTCTTTCAGGGGAAATGACATTGCATAACACCACTCCAAGTTTATGTTTAATTAACTCCAGCTTCTTATGAGAACATAGAAATCTTAAGTTTAGGTAACTATAACAGCATAGACCTAGTATTAGCTGGAAATAGTTACTTTTCTTCCGCTTGGTGAAATAAGAATTTCAGTATATCCTAGAAATATTTCTGTCTGTATTTAGAAAGAATTTTTTTATCACATGTAGATGGTGCAGTAAGTTCTGGATGGGGAATTAAACAGCAATTTCTGTTATGAATATTGAAAAATCAGAGGTTACAATAATTTACATCCCAACATACTAAAAAAACCCCCGAAAAACACAACAAACCCAAGCCAAAAACGCATTGGGAAGAGCTCTGTCTCTCGATAGCTTTTTAAGAAGTACTGGAACAATGAAGGAATTCTAGAAGACTGGAAGAATGGTAGCATTATGCCAGCCACACAACTGAAGATCTCCAAGCTGGTTCTGCAGTGCAGACACTAACGAAGTGATGCTGTAGGGATCTGTCCGTCTGCTATTTATAGAGTCGTAGAATGTTTTGTGTTGGAGAGGACCTTTAAAGGTCAGCTAGTCCAACCCCCCTGCAGTAGACACTTTTATTCTGAGGTGACCCAGTGCGGTGAGGTTCTTGAGCTAGGCCGCGGAGGCCAACACAGAAGGGCATCTCCTTTCTTACTGCATTGTTATATTTGCACTTTCTGTGTGGTGGAAGAAAAGGCATTGCCTGATGAGTGCACTTCTGACATTTATTTGCTGACCTTCAGCTGAGAAAGACAGCGTATTCTCCTGTGAAGTAGTTTAATGGCTTCGTGACTACGCAGAGAGGACTTTGCTCTTTCCCACGACTGCTAACATGCCTACGTGTGAGTGAAAGTGCAGCATATCTTACTACGCGGCGTACATCACTTTATGTCGCCGTTGTTGACGAGCGTAGACTTGCGTGCAACCGGCTTTGGCATTGTGCCGCGTGTGGCGTGACCAGATTCGCACGTGTCCCCCCAACTGAGTTCACATCTGAGAATGGCAGGGGAGGCATCTGGGGTCTCTCAGGGCAGAAGGTGGCAGGAGTGAGCTGTAGAATTAAAGAAGTTATCCAGCACCTTTAGCCTGGGTATTGACAATAGATGTCACCATCTGGCAGTAGTTACTTCAGCTTAGTACACAGACAGCAAGCAAATGATTAAGTGCATTTATTGCAGGGATTTGGCTCCCATGAGTTACTGTATAGATAAGCAGTAACCCTCTATGTGTATTTGACATTTGTGGCTTGCAGAAGGTGGCTTCATTTAATTACAAAGCTAATTTGTGCATGGGTAATAATTATACGTTTTTGGTATCTATTTGGTGGACTTAGCCTCCTCTGGCTTTGAAATTGGCAGGAGTGATTTATGTCCACAGCACTGTTTTATTTCAAGACATGAAAATTCATGAGAAAATAGGAGCTGGATGAGTGTTCAGCTACTGTGAAAAGAGGACTTGGTTCAAATGTGCTGTATTGACTTTTTCGAGATGTAGCACTGCATAAAAGAAAGAGGGCAGCAGTGATCAAGAGTTTCTCGAAAATACCATTACTGGTAGTGTGATATCCAGGCATATGCTGTGATCGTCTATAACTTTCTGTCAGAGTAATGGGAACTCTGCCTGTTACTGAGCAATGAAATTTTACGAATTCTGGTTTTAGGGAAATTAAGTAATACGTATTAATAAGCACCTTCTTTTTCTCTCCGAAGGTTTTTTCAGCATCACTGTGGGGTGGAATGCTCATACCTATTGGAGATAAGCCATCCAGTATAGCCGATAGGCAAGTTATTTTAATGTTTCTTATATTTTTCAGTCAACCCAGGTAACGTATAAAGAAAACTCTGTAGTAGAAAAGAGAAGCAGTAGGAGTTCTGGTTCTGATGAGAATGAAATGGTTATAGTTGGCTTTAATTGCATGTTAGTACTTCAGCCATGCCTTCTGGTTTTGATTTTCATATTGGGGTAATATAAATTTATAATTTGCTGTGTAGTAACTCTGCCTGCCAGTATTTAAGGTTGCAAAATGGTATTTATGATCTGCAAAATTTTGTACCAGTCATAGGTAACATTGTATGTAATTTTAGAAGTAAAGCCATATTGTAAATACGTTGGCTTTTTAGACAATTTTGTCCTCTAACACCTTTGTTTAAAGATCACTAGCAGAAACCATTTAGACTTAAATTTATTTACAATAAATGCTAAGTGTCAACTTTGCATGTCATAGATCTTAACTACAGTAGTTCTATCAAAATTATAAAAACAGACAGAATCAGAAAGTGTTCTGATTCTTCAGTGGTGGGGATCCTTCTGTTTTGATCTGTGTAAGTGATGGAAGCATGATTTTTTTTTTTTAATACTTCCATTTATTTTGATTTATTTTGCCTAGTGCATCAGAGTTTAGATATAATTTCTAGTATTTCTTTAAATACACTTTACAAAACCTGTCATGAAATTACCTGCAACTCTGAAAAGCAAGGTTAGAAGTATGACTAAATATTTTCAAATATGTTCTTTCCAGTGAAGAATTAAATTAAATTTGACTATTTTCACTAGATTTTACCTTGGAGGACCAACAAGTGTGCGTGGATTCAGTATGTACAGCATTGGACCCCAGAGTGAAGGTCTGAAACTTCTCTGACAGTACTGTAAATATTAGTGTGTAATGAAGGGTCACATTCTGTCCCTAAACTTTGTATAGCTTTAAAATAGTTGCACTCATTCTACACTTTGAATCCGAGAAGCGTTACATCCTTGATACATCGTCACAATGGAATAAAACTTGGGAGTTCTTAGTTAGGCCATAAAGGAATTTTCTAAACGAAGTGTGTGTTCAGACTTGCATAATTCCAGTCTGTCACTTTAATTAGTAAGCAACCTTCAACCTGGAAAAGTTCCCAAAAGATGGATGTAGCAACAATTACATTAAACCTCTGTTTGATACAGCCCGTGTTCAGGTAGCTTAGGGGACAGGTAAATCTGATCAACAAAAGTGTTTCGAGAGACAGGATCTTCCTCGGTTCTATTCCATACTCTGCTGCTGACTTGCTATTACCAGTGGATTTAGTATTCAGTATATTTTAAAGCTGATTATTTAATTGTATCAATTTCCCATTTTTAAAACTATGACAAGTATTTCAGAGGTATTCAGGAGGTAGCCTCAGGCTGTTCCGGTGAGGGAATGAAGAAAAGGGCACTTCACTTGGAAGGTTTAAAGAATTGTGTAAGTGATAATTTTTTTTACTTGATAGTGGTGAAGTTGGAGATAGCTAGAAGCAAATAGCAAGAGTTATAGAGGGTAGAAGTGCAATGTAAAACAACTTAAGCGTGTGTTCTTGTACCTTTAGCATATTCCACAGTAAATGTTCTTATTCCAACATTTTACCCAAATAGGTGATTACTTGGGAGGAGAAGCCTACTGGGCTGGAGGGTTGCATCTGTACACCCCTCTCCCTTTCCGGCCAGGCCGGGGAGGGTTTGGAGACCTTTTTCGAACACATTTCTTCCTTAATGCTGGAAACCTCTGCAATCTTAACTACGGTAAGTAGTAAGACTCAGTAGGATTGCATATAACAAAACCTGCTTGTCTCTCTCTGTAAAGGCAAAAAGGACAGCTGCTCTGTCCGTTTGCTCAGAAGCAGTTCATTTACTGCATATATTTTGGTGCATGTCAAAAAACTGCTGCTATTAACTTGTATATTTGACAGATTGCCAATAATTTGTTAGCTCTCCACATAAATTCTAGCGCAACTTGTAGGAAAGAGACCTAGGATGGTAACAGGAGTGTCTGTCAGTTGGTGATGTTCACAGACCGGAGTGGCAATTGATGAACACCTGCTGCCTTACACTGTTCTGAAGGGAGATTGGAAGAGATGTTTTAGCGAGATTCTAATATTCGCTGGGATTAACTAAATAAAAAGTGGTGGCATTAGAGTGTAAATGGGGGTGTAGTAACTGATGTGACTTAATATTTTTCTCCCATCCCCAATTTTTTCAAGATACGTTTCGGTGTGTTAGTGTAAAACCCTTCAATATAATTTCAGTCAGTTTTGGGATGTAGTGATAATTGATGTCCACTTCACTTGGTGGAAGAGAGGTGGCATCCATATGGGAGGCTTTACACACAGTTGAAAAGCAGATTCATCAACTTGAAAACTAATAGAGACCCACTAAAGTCATTTAAGTATTGAGTACTCATTTTCAAATTCATGCAAGTAGGTGCCTGTGGTGGAAAACTAAGATCCACCAGTAATCGAACTAACATCGTAGTAGTCCAAGATACTTGCCATTTATGGGAGTTGTGGGTACTAAATAAATTGTGAATCTGCAGGAGGTGCTCCTAAGTAGTCTCTCTTCTAGCTCTGAAAATCCAGTTAGCCTTTGACCACCTTGACAATCTACTTTGATTTTTGTTCTCCTGCTCTTTTTACTATCAGGTGATGGTCCCAGAGCTCACCTGCAGAAGCTGGCAGAGTATATCCGATGGTCTTACGGTGCCGGCATCGTGCTCCGACTTGGAAACATTGCTAGATTAGAACTTAACTACTGTTTCCCCATGGGAGTGCAGTCTGGTGACAGGTTTGTTTTTTACACCAACTTCTTTAGTAGCAACTGGTTTTGAAGGATGCCACACTTCTATCTGGTTTTGTCAGATAGAATTGCTGCCTTTTAATTTTGTTCTGTGCCAGTTTAGAGATTTTTTTCAGCACTTGGTGTTCTCCTTCATCTAGTTGAGAGGCATCCCTGCTCATGGCAAGGGGATTGGATTAGATGATCTCTAAGGTGCCTTCCAACTTAGGCCATTCTATGATTCTTACAGCTCCCTATATTCATGCTGGTTTCATTCTGGGTTTAAGACTTTGTTTCTCAGGTTTCAGAGTTCATTGAACTTGAGATCAGCTGTTGAAATAGCAGGTTTTATTTCTTTAGGGGAAGCAGATTTTATTTCTTTAGGGGAAATGATGACTCAGACAGCTCATGGGATTTTCTTAAGCCTTCCAAATCAAATGGTTGAATAAATACCGAGTTCAATGTCTTTGCTTGCAAAATGGAAACAAGCTTAACTGTAGATAAAGGGAGAACAAATTAATTTCTTAGCAACCAATTATCCTATATCGAGCAAATATTGTAGTACACAATAAAAAAGCTTTAGGGGTCTGTTCTTGCCTGTGAATGCTGTGTGAGATACTCTATTTTGTACAGGAGTTGGGCTGTGTTTCTGCTTGTCATTCATGTAAAACATGAATGAATATCAGCAACTTGAAAATTATGAGCTTCATTTTGCGAATGTAAATACTCCATATGAATGTCAGATTGGCAGATCATTTATTTTAAAAAGCCTTTGTCAGCTATAATTTGAACTGTAACTTTCCAAAGATTGAAAACCTTGGGAATTTAGGGATATGGAGAATTGATTCTCATTTCATCAGTACCTTATATATCACTTACGTTGTTTATTATTTGTTTCTTTTCAGGATATGTGATGGCGTTCAGTTTGGAGCAGGAATCAGATTTCTATAGTACAGAAACATTTTACATCAGTTTATGAAATTGTGCTCTGTAATTGAAATCAAGACTAAAAAATTGCTTGATACGGTCTTTTTTCTTGAAATACAGATACGCATCCGAGTGATTTACCTCTCAGACTCCACAACTAAAGAATTAAAGAATTACACTCTAAAAGTTCATTGTACCTCTGATTCTTATCAAAGATGGGAGAGCGTTTGTCGGATTCTAGCTCTTTTAACTGACAACTCCTAGTTATTAGCTGTTACTTAGAATATTAGAGAGTTGTCTTGGAAATTGGCTTTTGGATATGGTTCATGTGATTGCAGTTGTCATTGGCTTTTTCTGACCTCCCTCTTTCCCCCCCCACTCTCC
>NW_009730289.1:14505-24668 GCF_000703405.1 Apaloderma vittatum
CCAGCCACAAGTCTCACGAGTGTTGGGATGACCAAACGTGAGTATGGCTGGAGTTGAAATTTAGGGGGAGAAGTTTTTCTCCATCATCAACTTCCATGAGCAAATGATCCTAAAAAATTCCATTATGCATCCAAAAATAGTCTATAAAAATAATGGTTGTAAGTGAACCAAAATGCTCTGATTTGAATATATTTCACTGTTGTAAAACGTCTCTATTTCAATGCCTCATACAATCTGAATTGTATACTATAAAAATTCAAGTTGACTGTCTTGCTCAGTAAATACTAAAATTCAAGAATAATTTTGAAAAGTTCTCTGAGAGGGTGTTGAAGATTGTAATGCTGTCAATGAAGCCATTGATTTGGGTCTTGCAAACACATCTTTTTGTAGGAGTTGCAAAAAGGCATGTCTAGACGTGTTATCGTGTGATACTACCTTGTTTGCTTTTGCGTGAGAGGCATGCCTCTCTACGGACTTCAAATACTATTTTCACTTAAAAGTGACCTCCTCCTTTATCACTTGGCATATGTTCCAGTTTTTATAAGGTTGGACTAATCGACTAGTTCAGTTGTAACAACTCATCTTTGAAGACAGTTACATCTAGGGGTTTTTTATCTGTATCAATCCTGAGTTAATCATCCTAGGAGAATCTGAACCTAGAATCTCTGCATCTAAGTTACATTTTTTTCTTATGAAGTGTTGGCAAATTTAAAATCATAATACAAAGAAGAGTAGAACAGAAATGTACAAGCTGTTACACTCCTGATTTCGTCTGCTCAGCACACAGGTTTGGGCATACTGGCACGCTGCTTGGCTTTGCTGAACGTTGTCAGGACTGCCATGAAATCTTGTTCCCAGCCAAGTTAGCGGTGAGACTGCACTCTCTTTAAAGAGACCGTAGTTTTATACATTGCTTTAGCATTGGTATGTGTTGCTGTTGCTATAATACAGTAACTAAATCTGTTCATGTGGATAACTCACTTTCTGAAATATGAAGGCTTGAAACTGGTCTGTCTAGCTTTGCAGAGCTCCGCTTGACTAAACATCCTTCCCCTCTTAAGAAATTGCAGCAACAGGCTCACAGATGTTCAAAACAGAGAACTGTCAATGACAGAAGTCAGGTCTATTTCAAATACCGGAATTTAATATAAAAAACTTTTTCAGTGTGTGTATCTAACAGCTACTGTAGCAAATACACATTTAACAAACAATTTCTGATGATTTTGTGTTGTTATGAGATAAAATGTGGCAGTATGTGAACAATGTCAACAAATGTTACTCATTTTTCTCCAGCACTATCTACATTTTGACATAGAGAAATATTTTTAATGGGAATGTTTAGACACCAGAATACTGCTAGGACTTTCCCCTAGAAGTTCAAAGTTTATTTTGGTTATTTTGATAAAATCAGATGTATTCTGTTGCCTTAAGAACTCTCTTGTGAGTAACAAACTTTGTTTATTACTAAAGGCTGCTCAAGTGTAGTACTTTAAATTTATGTGAGAGAACCCTAAGTGAAGATCAGTTGTCCATTTCAGAGGATGTATTAGTCTTCCCAAGTTGAGCGGGCCTACGGAAATAGCCTCAGCCTCAGTCTGCACACTCGGAAGCAGCTAGTCCACAACTAAGTTTTGAGAGAAGTGTGATCTGTATGGGTAATAAGATGAATGGGGGAAACTGCTGAAGGGTGAAGAGGCTTTTCAAGCACGTCTGCTGGCAGACCACACTGTACCACACACCATAGAACTGTCCAGTAAGAATAACGGGAGAAAAACCATGTTACATGAGCCTTTACCTGGGATCACTCTTTCCCAGCCTGCATTGCACTCCATCGAAAGGTAACGTTTTCTTAACGGCATGTAACATGCGCACAAAAGCTATCGTGGTTTATAAAATATTCCTGTATTTCTCTGGAAGTAACTTCTGGATTCCACGGTTATTTCTATAGAATATTAGTACAATTAATATAATCCTATTTAAAATTGTTGCCGAGGCTCTAATAATTAGAATGGCTAAGACAGAAATCAGAACGTCACCAGAAGCTGCGATAGTGCTACGCAAGCTCAGTGTCAGAATGGTTTTGGACAGATCTGAAGCAATTCTCCTCTTGGCTGATCGTGTTTTTGGCCAGAGTATCTCTGTGAAAGGATGTAAAGCCTAAGGATGGCCCGCAGTTGTAACTGTGCTTCAAAAGCATGGTATTTGCTTAAATGGAGTGTTTTGGATTACCTACCGAGTAGTGAAGATGCTCTAGCTTTTATAGCCATGCCTGTTGTTAGGGACAGTAAAACGGTGATTGATGCTTCCAGATGGTACACCTGAAATGACTGCCCACATGCTGGTGGACTCTTAATTTTATCTGAACAGAACTGAGGTTGCAAAGTTCATCTGAAGCATCAAATTTCTTCAGCTGGGGTGTTTTGACTGCTTACAGTGCTCTCTATGGGCTAAAGGAGGCCTGGGGAGGAGAGGGGGGCTTTTGGGGACAAAAGCTGTATGGGTTTGTTGCTTGTATTGGGGCCATCTCTGAGCCAGTGAGAAGGCAGCAATAACATGTCAGAAGTAGGGATAATATTTGTATCACCGGCTGTAAGACAGTGACTGATTTCTTGAAATGGTTCCACCTATCTATAAAAACACTGAAAATGCTCTTTATATTTGGGAGATCTGGTGTTATTAGGTACGGCTCCTGAGTAAGCTGCCTAGGGAGCCTTGGGGGAAGGTAGAAGAGGAAATTGGGAGGTTGTTGGAGTGCAGGGGACGGGTTTGCTGTCATACTGTTAAGAGCATAACTGCATTTAAAAATCTAAGCTTTAAAAATACGACCCTGGCCTCTATAATACAGAAACGTGCTTCAACACAAGCACATTTGCTGTTGCTCTGTGCCTTTTTTAGTGCAGGTCTGTACATGCTGCCAGTGGAAATCTGCAGGGATATAGCAATTAAGTTTGATGCTTACTACCTTTCCAAAATACCTGTTGTTTTTGTGGAGCATCTGTAGAAATCGCTGTCTGTGTCACGCCCTTTGAGAGAAGCATACAGAATCTTCCTCTCCCATATGCAACAATATGCGCAGGGCCACAGAAAAGTGAGTGGGGGTCAGGTTGGGTTTCCCTTCTCTGGGGTGTGTGAGCAGTTACTCGAATAAAAGGTACAAATTCGCTTTGTGGGAATTAAGGAATTGTTCAGGTGCCTGGGAGATTTTCCTGAACTTTGTATGGGATAACATACAAAAACTGTGCTAAAATTACAAAATTTGTGTGTATAGGTTTGTTCTACCATTCTTGTCTTTAGGAGGGCTGGAGCTTGGCAGCCACAGCAGTAGCAGTCATTTTTGGGAAGATTTTTACACAGCTTCTCTACCTTGGAAAAGCTTTTTAAATAGTGTAAATGAATGTATGTTTTATGACAGCAGCGCTAACTTGCTGTTAGCAACTGCAGCAGTCCTGGATGATTTTAATTTAATTGGGATGAGACTTTATGCTGGATTTATTCTGTGCGAGTTGGAGCATTTGGCTTGCTTCCACCATTAAGCCAAGAATGCAACCCATCTGCTGCTGGTAGAGCTATTGTCTGCGTGGAATAAATGGTCTTTTTAAAAGTTTTTCAGTTAAATAGAATACCTAATAGAAATTATTCTGAAGCAAATCAGTAGCATCAGTTAAATGGTACAATTTCTGCCTCAGCATTAAATAAGTAATGCTATTTAAAAAAAAAAAAAAAGAAACAAACAAAAAACCCACCAACCCACAGCAAAAGCAACTTCCCCAACCACATTTTCACTCAGTTGGTAGATTAGGAAGAAGTATTAAGTATAACTGTCTTGTGTCTCTAAGGCATCTATCATCTTAGAAAAATAAGTAAAGGTATGATTGTAGTAGAACAAGAGCGTATGTAATGATTTTCCAGTTTAAAAATTGGGTTGTTTCACCCAAGAACTATGAGAGACTGTATATTCGATGCCAGCATTATTTTGTGATACATCTACTTAATCTCAGATCATCTAAAATTCTGAAAATGGTATAAAATGCTACGGTAGAGGAAAGAGGAAACCTCTATAAAAAAGAAGGCGAGCAATGTTAAAATGATGTGAATTCAAACTTCTAAATATTCAGCTAAATATTAAAGCTAATAGTTTGAGGTTGAAATTAAAGCAGATTTTGAAGTAGGTTTAGTCTTCCCAGGGTAATTCTCTGTTTGTGAAAAGACACATTTATGCTCTGACAGATTTCTCAGTGAATATACACTCACAGGAATCTCATCCCTGATGAGAGGTAGGGTACCAGGGAAAATTTTCTGGGACGTGGAGTGCTGGTTTCTCACTCAGTATGGAAGGTTTAAACAAATAACACAGCTGGCCTTCTTCATACTTATCTTTAGACAGTTACGTATGCACTTCAGACTGAAGGCTCTTCAACTCATGCAGCAGCAGCAGCTATGTCACTTGTAATGGCCATCAGCCAGTTCGGTTATTAAAGACTAACACACACTTGATGAAAAGTACTGATATAAGCTCTTCATTTCCTATTTAGAAGAGCACTGTTTGTTTGAACCACCACGATGTGACTCAGAATGACTCCACGTTTTATTTTTATTTTCTTGAAGTGTAATTTTATTTTCCTTTGCCATAGGCTCTCTCTTCTTGTCTTGAACAACCCGGCCGCCTCTTACTTTGCAGTACACTGACATACTTTTTCTACTTACGCTACAAATTTAAGCGTTTCTGTATAAATACATAGAGCATCAAAGTCAGAGGTGAATGGATCTCTCTGGTTTTATTTCAATTATTGAAAGATACATGCGTATGAGTGGTTACATTTTGAGTGCCATACTTGAATCAATGAAGTTTCATATGCTGTTTGGACGGTGTGTATAGCTTGTGAAGCAATTTTTGTGCTTTCTTGCTTGAAGTTTGTACTCAAAAGATTTTCTGATTACAGTTTCAGAAAAAAACATTCAGGAATGGGAGTCGATTGATTTTTATTTTTCCTCGAGATTAGACAGAATGCTTTTTTTCCATACTGCTTTAAAGCTAAATGTAAGCTGAGGCTTCAGTATAGAGTTTATGAAATGAACATCCACTCTGCTAGTCCTGCTGCAGATCAACATTTATGTGTGCTTTAGTGTTACTAGTGCTTGTCATATGGATGCAGGTTATTTTTGATGCGTTGAAAATGAAGCTTGCATTTGTGAAGTGTCTCATTTGGCCTGTACCAGGAGAATGCAGCTGATTTACATGCTAATTAGTCAGTTTTGTGAAAATTTGCCATAACCTTACATGAAATGGGCAATTTAAGCAATGAATGTCTTTCTGTGTATACCTTCAGCATAATTAAGGCTACTTCATTTTTTTAATTACCTTTTTTGCCCGCTCCTACTTTCTTGAAGTATTGATTATAATGTTAACTTATAACATAATAATACCTGCAGGGACTGTTGTTCTCGCGACGCGTGCCCTGTCTTTGTTTTGGTGCATTTGCTACGTGGGAGTTAATTTTACCAGCAGCACTTGTGTTGTGCACACAAGTCTCATAGGTCACACAAGTTTCACTTCATTAAGATTTTGAGAGCACTCATTCAAAAAGCTGGAGGAGCTGTATTTGAATTAAATTACTTAAGAAATGATGCAGCTTTTCAACACTTGCAGTACTGGCACTACTGCTGTGAAGCGTGGCAACACCACACTTGACTGGCAAACCTGGTGCTGAAGGAGCGTGGCAGCTGGGGTTTGGGATGTACAGATGCAGAACTGTATGAAACAGGTGTGTGTTCACAGCATATGTAAATCTGGATGGCAAAGTGGGTGTGCATCTCATTAGCAGCTTCATGGGTTGAAATGTTCACTAGAAAAATGTGTAATAGTTGAAGGGTAGGTATTTGAACAAAGTAGAATAGCTAAAGTTCTTGATAGGCTAATCCACTCTCTTCATGAGCAAGAGCACAGGGAAGAACTCTCTCCTGCATGGGAAATCAACATAAAACATTCATTAAGTGTATAGCCTGAAACCTCAAAATCATTTGAGTGAGACGCAGATTTGTAACTGGTATTGATCCCAGCCTCAGTAACTTTTCACTTGCAGTCTAAAAGCCTTTGCAAAGGGCGAGCACTGTTGTTTCAGGAAATAGAATTTATTTGTTCTTCCAAAGAAGCATCAACAATATAAAAAATCATAATCATTGTTGCCTTTATGGGCAAACATAAGACAGTGTTATCTTGCTGTGAGGTTTAAAGATCAAGTATTTGCAGGGAGGAGGTTATTTAACTAAAGCTGGGGCAGTGGGCTTTCTAAGAACAAACTGCTCCATTTTAAGCTTCAGGTTTAATACACATTCTAAAATCAGCATAGCATGAAATTCACAGCTTTTTAAAGGCTGTGAGCTAAGGCAAATTTCTGTGACAAAGCAGGACATGAGTGTCCTGGTGCAGCAGTAACCTTTAATGAAAATCTGAGTTGGTTAGGGAAGGGGTGAGTATGTGAGAAGATGATGATGGTGCTCTGTGCATGGGATGATGCAGAAGACTGCAATTAAACATTTAGTGCATACAGACCCTTACAAAATCTCTTCTGTAAGCTCCATGCAACGTAGATCACAGGATGCTTCCTTGTATCCTGCAATAAAACCACATCAAAATTGAAAGTCTTTGGCAGGTTTGGGACTTGCCAAGAAAACAGGAAGAGACATTGACGTAATAACCAATGTCTTAAGGAGGACTTCCAATGAAATTGATTTCTGAAATCAAGAGACAGAAACTTTGGGAAGGAATGAGAAAAAAGATTTTGTGTAAGTTTCACAATGGTGGAACTTCCTGATGAGTGCTTAAAGCAAGAAATTATGCTTTAAAAAAAAATTTAGGCTGCAAATTTTGGTCATGTTTATCTCGACACAAATTTAACACAAGCCCTTAAAGATCTCTGGCATCATCTGCTTGTGCAGCTACTCAGCTTGAGAGAGTGGTTCTTTTCATTCCGGGCAGTGTCACATAAATATGAGGTGTGCATATGGGTCCTCATAATTATTAAACCGTCTTGCACCCGTCCGAGACAGTACAGGGGCTGTGTGAGTGGTCTGGTCAGCAAAGGTTGTTTCCTGGGATGCCTGGAGCCTTTGCTATGTAGTCTGCAGTGCCTCGGCAAGAAGAGGTGGGCACCACTGATCTGGTCTGGGAGCTAGACCTGCTGGAACCTGGAAAATGTGCGGAATACACTTGGTGCAATGGTGCTAGGGTATCGCTGCTCTTTACACAAACAAAATAGTGAAGTTTTAAAATTGTTCCCATGAAGGGTTCTGTGATCAATTAGAGTGAATCCCCATATGTTGCATTCAGGTTTGGACCACACGTGAGGGACTGCCCTGATTTACTCCTCTGTTCCTTGAAGTTCTCAAGCATGGTGCAGTTACAGTTTTGGTTTTGCCTTGCTTATTTTTAAGAGAAGTAATATTTTCTTCAGAGAGGCTTTGTCCAGGATTTCCTGAGATTTTTGTTTGTCCCCAATACATTCTTTTAAGTTCAGCATTCCCAGGGCTCCTGAATGAAGTAGCTCAACAGGGCAGGATCACCACCCAGCAGCCCAGCTCTGGGAGGAGACCATGAGAAACATGGCTTGCAGGAGCAGCTAATGCTGCTTGATGAGAGTGGCCATTATCTTAAAATCTGTTGTATATATTATTTTGTGAGATATAAAAATATAAGAAAAAACTTTTTTCTGTGGGGGTGACAGAGCACTGAACAGGCTGCCCAGGGAGGTTGTGGAGTCTCCTTCTCTGGCGACTTTCAAAACCCGCCTGGACGCGTTCCTGTGTGACCTACTGTAGGTGATCCTGCCCTGGCAGGGGGTTTGGACTAGATGATCTTTTGAGGTCCCTTCCAACCCCTGACATTCTGTGATAATTAAATGAAGTGGGAACACATAATACAATAGTAATATGGGCCTGGAGGAAATTACAGATGTGGAAATACTGCTCGTTAACCTGATGAGCGGCCCCTGGTCCAAGCTCCCTGCAGTGCAGGACTTCTGAGACATGGAAGCAGAACTCTAGGTTCTTGGTCACTTTTGCCAGGGACGCACAGCGGTGCTACAGGTGACTTCGGACCTCGCTGCCCTGAAGCAGTAGGTGGCTTGAGCAGAGGAACGTTCTAAGTTTGAAACCTAATACATTAAAGGTGAGTATTAAAAGTAGCTGCATATCCTTCTCCAGACCTCTCGCTACCCCTCAGCTCTATGCTTTGAAACAGTATTTTCCTATTTGCCACTCTCCTGTTGGTCTGCAAAACTCAACAGAAACAGAGCTTGTAAGGCAAAAACCTACAGTTCAAATGTAGACACAAAACCAACTGGAAAACAGGTGAGAAAGAGTTGTTTTCTTGAATCTTTCACTAGCTATTGTGTCAAATTTTATTTTCAATAGGAAAAAGCAAAACGTTTTTATACAAAAATTTACAGATTTCCTACAGAATTATACAGTTTTAAAATCCAACATAAGTAAATTATATATTCAGAAACTGCTCCACGTTCTGCTAACTGTAGTTATGAGAGAAATGCAAAAAGCTCAGGCTCCTACAAATACTTTCAGGCAAAATCAAACTGCACCCTGCACTGTGTTCCTCTTTGTGTAAAGAGCCACATTCCTGTTCAAGCACCCTTCTGTTTTAGGTCTGTATTCAGAAGGATCCTCCGTGACTGCTGTTTCATTCAATGAAAAGACATTTTCATGAAATGCTGAGCATTGTGCAGGTTTTTCCTTGCAGTTTAGGGCAGCCCTGCCCTATTTTGACTAGTAAATTCTTTTGAAAAAGTATCTGAACTGCCAGTATCCACTGTTCTGCCATTGACAGCAGCAATACCCATCCTGGTCTCTGGTAATGTCTTTATAATTGCAAAGCTGGATTAAAATGTGTCAGTCCAGTCTGGCACCTTCTTCTGAAAGCATAATCTTAAAGAGAAAAAATGCAATTTAAAAAAGAAAAAATCATGTTTGTTCCTGAAGGCAAGAGTTGGATCCCCAAAGAATTAATGTCTGCTCAAAATAAGTCATCATTCTATCATATATCAGGCAGAAAATTCATAATGTTCTGTTCATGGAAGTCTGCGCTGTCTTTCAAAAGGGTCTTCCCAGTCCCAGTCACATGTTCCCTCCACTTCCCTTTTGCTGGCATTTGCCCTTGGGTGACTTTAAGCTCAGTCATACCAGAAAGCTGGGTAGGGTGACTGTGATTTTGGTTTGTTGGGGCTTTTTTAGATTAGTTGCCTAAGTGCCTATAGAAAAGCAACAAGCAGCTGGAGGTGAGGGACAAGAGCAGGTCTTTGTGAGAGGGGATGAGGTTGAGTTAAATGTCTCGTGAAATTACACACTCAGAAAATATCTCTGCTATCTCATGCTTTGGATGTGCTGTGTAGCATTACCTCGGGGTCAGGTCAAGCATGAAAAACTGTCCTGTAAGCTGGTGTCAACATCCTGGGCCAAGCTGCATTGATTTGAATGTGGTTCTTTGTTAGGGCAAGGACTGCTGGTGGGGAGCCACTTGCAGGAGCACGGCCAAAGGTTGTGCCTGACTTCAGAGTTTATAGCATTAGGCTCTGACCTGCGAAGTGTTGTGCACATACTGAACTTTCAAGCCTCTTCCATTACATTTAATGAGGCTAGGTAATAAGTGTGTGTAGGATCTGTTTTTAATGTGTATTCCACAAAGTCTTCATCACGCTCCTGGGTGCTGTAAAATGGTAAGTAATGAGCAATTCTCTCAGTGGGATCAAGACTAACTTTCTGGATTTTGGCTGCTTTTGTGTGCGTACCCTGTGTTGACGGTGGCAGTGCCCAGAGCCTTGGGAGACAGTGGTTTCCCTCTCGGAGATGCAGACACGATGGCAAACACGATGCTTATGGCCCCCTGGTCATTGACCTTACGGCAAAGGTAGATGCCAAACCTGACAGGCAACGCGCCAGGAGGAGAAGGAGAAAAGCCAGTCTGACAGGAGAGGCGAATCTGAACGTAGCCAGCTAGAAACCACTAAGCAGAGCCCAGACAAATGGCACAAATGGCTGGGAGCCTGCCCTAAACTTTGTCCTCTGCTCCGGCCATGACGGGACCTGGGGCTTTACTTTCCTGCAGTGAATTTTACCTGCTTTTCACCCATCTCGGTGAGCCTGGCCCACCTGCTGGT
>NW_009730290.1:0-14258 GCF_000703405.1 Apaloderma vittatum
CAGAGGGCTTTTCCAGCCTCAACAATTCTGTTGTTCTGTTGTGTTGTCTGTTTTTATAATGCTTCTTGTTATTTTAATGTTTTTATAATGCCTCTTCATAATGTATTTACTTCCTTTCTTACAGTGCAAAGCAAGCACTGTTTCAGAGAACACCGGTTGCAGCAGCAGGCTTTGGTCAGTTATTTTTCCTTGCGAAGTGCATGCACTGTACAAAATTAATTTGCAGCAGCTTCTGATAAGAATATACAATGTCAAGGTCCTGCCTGAGAGAAGCCAAGGAAAGAAGAACTGATAACAATTTTTTTAAAGTTTTACTGGGGTAAGGGAAGGCTTTTCAAGGACACTGTGATTGAAACAGTTGCCAAAACTTTGTCATCTGTGTCAGCTAGAAACTTCTCCAACAGAAATGGTTTTGCCTTCCTGCGGTCACTTGCAGGCCCAGTTTTGCTCTAAAAAAGCAACAGTGTGGGGATGCTGCTTCTATAGCTTTTTTCCAAGGCTCTCTTTAATGAGTGAACAAAATTCCTGACAGATTAAGAAGGGAATTTAGGAGGTAGTTGCACGAATGCAAGGAAATCATTTTTAGAGGTTTGTTCCAGCTGTGCCTGAAATCAGTGAACCCCTTTACAGAGATTTCAGCCTCATTAGTTGTGTTGCTGGGCTTCTCCGTAACTTCTTGCTGAAGGTGGCTGCCTATTTATCGTCTCGCTTCAGTCAGGAAATCTGTCTGTCCCTCTGTGAGAGAGGGAGAGGAAATACAGCTCCAGTCAGTGTGCCCTACCAATATAGAAAGACTTGGGAAGGCAGCACAGGTACTAGGAGCTTCAGGTTAATTCCTAAGACTTGCCCTGGTTTCACATTAGCAAAGAGTTTTGCTAGAACTGGAACGAAACACCTGGGCTATTTCCCTGTATTTTGGAGATGTAAAAAGTAATGGCACAGTTCACTGCAAAGGCACAAACAGCCAGCCACAGCCGTATTTTACATAGGTACTCTGACACCAGACATCTCAGAGGTGGGCTTTTTTCTCCTGCAACTTCAGTTTAACTTTAATGGTAAATTAGACCATTTCATCACTTTGAATGCATCAAATACAGGGAACAAAAAAACCCAGAGGATAGTTTTTGATCTTGCACAGAGACGATGAGAAACCTCTATAACATAGGAGCCCAGCATTCAGAAAAACTAAACCACTAGAGCACACTTCTCAAACCATTATAAAGAGCTACTCCTGCTATTTACATTGAATTTTAGTGCTTTCTACTTTCCTATTAAGACTGTATTACACAAGTAAGCTGTTAGGGCTGAGTCAGCCACTGAACACTGACAGACACTCTCTAACCCCTCTCCCTCCCCCAGAAGTAGAAATGACTCAACAGAGTTGGTTCTGTTTAGCTCAAACCGGGACACAAGTGCAGCTACAGAGAATTATCAGTATGAGGGTTTACTCTCTGAGGATTTAGGAACAGAGAACCCCATCTAGGCTCAGACCTCATTGCATCCAGAGCTTTTCTGTTGGGGGCGGGGGGGGAAGCAGCACATTTATTTGCAGCAAAGGAGGCACGAAAGAGGGAGGGGAAGCAAAATGACTGAGGTGGTGCTCTGCTGTATATAAATACAGGCAAATCTCCCCCACAGTCTTCTGAGTGCCAAAGAGGTGGACCCAAGGATTGAGACAGACTTCTGTGGGGTTTGTTTGACATTGAAGTTGATTTTGAGTGTTTTCAGATTTGCTGCTTTCTTTAGTTTGTAATAGTTTGTAAAGAGTTTTTTTCTTTGCATGGAAAAATGCATAGGCTAATTCTGAATAGGAATTGCTCTCAAAAGTAAGACATGCTTTCAAAATCAATGTTTAATGTAAGGGCTAGACTTTGTATTCTAGTAGTCTCTCGTTCTGGTAACACCCTTTGATTTGTAAAGACTCCCGAGGTTGCTATAATGTGTTCATTTCCTCAGGCAGAAGGTGAACAGACAGTTCTAAGTTCAAGAGACAGCCAGTTCACCACCGAGGACCAACCCGGAGCAATGTCCCTGGCTGGTGTAAGGTGTCTGGTGACAGGAGCTGGAGGATTTCTCGGCCAGAGGATTGTCCGCTTGCTGTTGGAAGAAGAGGAGGCACTGGCTGAGATCCGGCTGCTAGACAAAGCCTTTAGCAACGAAGCACTCGGGAGATTTGGAAGTAAGTACCACCTCATGAGGACTATGAGTTACGGGTATATGTGCTGTACAAAATGTAATGGCAAGACCCTTTGCCAGACCCTGAGATTTCCCTCAATTGGAAGAGAGACCCATATACTGTTCATGCAGTAAACGGGCTGCCTTCAACTTGGCTTCCATGACATCAAAGCTCACAGAGCAAAATCTCACACTTCTGCCTGGAGGGAAGGAAAACACAAGCATTGCTATATACAGGGAGAGGGGCAATGTAAGCCAGAGCATACTTGTCCCAGGCTCTGATGTGCTAGACTAGAAGGCAGTGGCAAAGTTATGGGTGTGAATGCTAATGGTTTTCTCCAATCTGTGGTTAGTGTGGTTAAGAGTGATCTTCGGGCTGAGAGCTGTGATGAGATATCTTAATAATTTGTTATTATTAATATTATCCCACTTGCCTGAAAAGCAGAACCCTTTTGTGCTATGCACAGAAGAGACAGGACCCAAGCGCAGAGCGTGAGTCAGGATTCTGACTTCTTGAATGGACTGGAGACAGCACAAATGAGTGATATGCCTAGTGTCAGATACGGTCTGTGGTGGGGAAGGCAGCTCAGAGTATTATTTTTTAAATATCCAATTCCTGGGATCCTCAGCATATCTATAAAAAGGCAGATAGGAATCTAAATTTGATCAAGTTGTTGGTTTCGTACATCTCGGACTTCTCATTAAATCTCATTTGGCGTTTCACTGAGGATTTGCTAGATGCCCTCGAGCTTCACAGAAGCTCTTCCTACTCTGATTTCCTGGTGGTTCCCACAGGGACAAATCCTGCAGCTGCGGTAGAGGCTGAAGTGCTTACAGCAGCAGCAGTGTGTGTGAGTTTATCACTGAAGCAGCAGGGCAGCAGCAGAAGCATCTGTGCTGCTTTGGGCGGGAGAGCTTGGTGGGGATATTCGAGCTTCCCAGGGAGTGAAAATGACGGTTAGTGTGAGCACAGCCTTGGCTGGGCTGCAGCAAAGGTTTTGCTGTTTCTTTTTTGTTACTAGGAAAGCTCTATGCCTTCTTTCCTTATCCTCCCTCCTTCCTCCACTGAACAATGCCCAGACACTCCCTCTCTTAATATTGCAACATTCCTGCTGCCTACCTGACCAGCACAGGAGAAAGGGAAAAATCAGTTATCAGAACTTTTCCTCTACCCTCTCAATGTGCTGGCATTTTGGATCTGTTTGAATGGCCTTGAGACCCTGTACTTTGACTGGCAGTCCCTCTGTCTCTGTCAGCCTCTACAGCTGCATCTCTTGAAGTGTTATGCCAGTGCCTGTGCTCAGGACTACCTGAAATATTTTCCTCCAGTTCCCTCTCAAGCCCTTCTCTAGTACAGTGCTCCTATTTGAAATGCAGGGTTGCTGCAAAAACTTTGGGGCTGGAGTCTTTTGACTGTATTATTTTTTACTGCAGGGACTTTTACTGGCTAGCATTTGTTGTTTGCATTTCTTGAATAGCCTGGAGCAGACCTAAGTGGTTTTCTTTCACACTAAGCTCTTGAGCACCTTTCACTTGCAGCATCTTTGCAGAGTCGGGGCTATGGGTAGTAACACACAGGAGTATGTGTAAGTTACAGCTCTTGGTGCCAGCAGACACTCAGGGACACTCCTCTTTTAAACCAACAACTTTCCTGCAATCGCACTCAAAGTAAAACAGTGGCATTTGTGGTCTTCCACAGCCCTGAGGAGTCCAGGAAGATCCAATCAATGTCAAGTGCTGTGAGCTGGAGTCCACTCAGTTATGCTGTGTGGTTCAGAATAAACGTCACATTGAACATGGTGGTTTGGTGCCTTGATTTTCCTACCACCCAGCTCCACTTTCTGCCTTTCCTCTGCTTCCACTTATGCAATTCTTTTTTTGTTCACTATTGCACTAGCACTTCTGGAAATGTTGGAAGCTGCTAGGTATTCTCAGGAGGATTTCTCGCTATTGCAAGGCATCAACTCCCCCTTGTCTAATCTCTCTGTACATCTCCCCCCTTTCCCCCCAACTCTCATTTTATGTTAATTTTCAGAGACAGACATAGATTGTGCAATGCTTGAGCACTGAGGTTTTTTGCACAGCTAAGCCAGTATTGCTCCAGAGTAGAAGTAAAGTAGAGGAAGAAGTAATGTTTGTGGGTTTTCTGCAGGACTTTTGCTGGGGAAATTCTACTCCTGGCTTTTTGTTCAACTTTGCAGACATTCATTTGCCTTTATCACCGCATTCAACACAGAAAGGCAGAGTAGCAACAGAACATCTCAGCAGCTGAAAATGGAACAGAATAAATGCTTCAGCTTCCCTGGGCCAAAGAAGCCAATAAATTGCTTTACCCTTTACAAATGAAAATAAGATGACGTTTTAAATTTTCTCGCATGAATACAAAAAGTAGACCATTTCAATGAACCATCCAGCTAACCAGGAAAGTGGAGATCTCTCATGAGGAGTGACTTTCTCCACCATCCACGCCACAGCTGTCAGGAACGCCATAAAAGAGCACTAAGAAATTCAAGCTAAGTCCCACAGACATTCCTGTTTGCTTGAACTTTAAACAACATGTAGGAAAGAGAAAGACAGTTTAGGGCAAATGCTGCGTCTGGATTGCTGAGTCAGACACTGCTCGCAACAGGACACTGAATTTTGTTGAGTAATCATTACATTTACAAGCAAAAACTATCCCATAGCAAGCAGGGAGCATTGCTTACGGACACAGAAACCATTAGTGAAGTAGCAGCTTTCCCAGGGGGTAGGTACTTTCTCATAAACACTATGTGCAAAAATGGAGAGCTGACTTGAGTTTACTCTTTTCCTCTCCCTTCACCTGACACATGGGTGCTTTTCTGATGCCTGGGCAATGGTTTGTGCAGATGCAAATCACGTTTCTCTCTGCTGTCCATCTCAAACTGAAACCACTGCCCATCAGTCTTTTCTCGCTCTGCTTCGAAGCTCACCTGTAGTTTTCCTCTTCCCTCCGAGCAAAACAAGATCAGTCTGCTGACTCCTGACATCTAGCTGATGCTGGTAAAGTGAGCGAGGCCCATATTGTACTTACCATGGCAGTTTCTGCTGGCTAAAGAGGAACAGAGGAGCAGCTTTCCTGCCTCATACCACACACACAACTTAAATTGCAAGCCCAAACAAGGCACAATCCAGCTAGACAGAAGCTTTCTTGTAACTGACAGTGACTGTCCCTGTAATAACCTTTAAAAGGGACAGGTTTCTTTTGTATTTCTCCTGAAAACTTTGATTTCCACATCTAAAAACTTCCATTATTTTCCTAACTCCTGCCCAAGCATAGTGACCACTTTGAAAGGGCCACATGTCGGAATTTACAACGTAAAAATCATGTATTTCAGTCCTTTGGGTTATTGCAACCCCACAAAGCCTTACTCATGGAGAACATCAACCTAAGGGCTGTAAAGACTAGGTTTATTAAAGCAAAGCTAGCTGCCAGGTGGTTAACAGGTCCCTTCCAACTCAAACCTTTTTATAATTCTATGATTCCATGATTCTGTGATTCTATGATTCTATGACTCTATAGTCTGATACTTCTGCATCCATACAAGCAGAAGTCAGTGTAAACCTTCGGGAAACTAAGCCTTAGGAGATGAATGCACTCTGTAAAATAAAAAGGCGTAGGAGGGCATGTGGCAGTGACTATGCTGGAGGGGCAGTAGCTGGATTTAGTAACAGTTTTGTAGAAGTTGCACATCTCAGCCCAACTGATTGATTAAAAAAAATACCCTCAAGCCTGTTGTTGCATCAGAATAATTGTTAAATTAATACAGGATTCCATTCTAGCGTGTTACAGAGACAATGAGATAAAACCATTTTAAAAGATTCTCCCACTCAGTTCCAGATCCCAGCAGATGCCCCTCTTTAAGTGTTTTTCCACTTAAAGACACGGGATGAAATGTCACCATTTTTGGAGCCGGTGACAAAGCACACACAAGATTTCAGTCATGGCTGAGGCTAAAAGCTGTATAAATTAATCAGGTTCCTCTCTTATCTAAAATAGGTATTTGATTATGCTGGAGGGAGACAAGAGGACCTGCCTGTACTTGCAGGGTCCCTGCCCAGTGTCTGTGCTGGGGGAGTCCTCTAGCGCAACAGCTGCAGAGAGGACTTGCTGTGATGACACCACCTCCTCAAAAGCTGGCAGTCATGCTGAGGAAGCCTTCTCCTCATCCATGGCATAGCTGCAGCCAGGCCAGCAGACTTCCCAGGAGAGCAGCATCCAGTCGAACTATAAATTTCTCCAGGCGATCACTCTGTGCTGGCTTGTTTTTATCAGTGTAGTTCTATGTATCTAAGGATGCTTCTACCCAGCAAAACTTAGGGGAAGAATGGCTCTGAGAACTAGCACTGCACCAGGGTCGCACATATTAGCTGCTGGGGAGGAAGAGGGCTTAAAAAGCAGCAAGTCAGGGCTGAGGTAGCTCAGGAGAGGAGCCTTGAGAGTTCAGATTTGGACCAAGTAAGATGTGCATGCTAAAAATGATCCCACAACACAGATGCTGAAATGCATCCAAGAGCTGGAGTTAGAAGAGGCTCAGTAAGTCCTGGCGGAGGTACATAAAAAAGATGTGTCAGAACTGTAAGTAATGTGTTAGAAGAGCTGCAATATGGGCAAGGCCAAGGGGCAGAAAATAGATGTGAACACAGCTTTGCGCACACATGCTGTGAGTGAGGAGAGATCATTCATCACCCTGAAGACAGGAGCATGCCTTGCCTGGCTGTTCGGTATACTTGGGTTAAGACTTTTATAAACATCCGGTCACCAAAACATGCACAGCTAGAGCTACTCCCCCTGTGAACTTTAAAATAGTCTCACCTGAAGGAAGCTTCTGACCCCTGCTATCAGTGGAAAAGATTTCTTTAAAAAAAAAAAAAGAAGAAAGAATCGTGTTGAATATTGTCTCCAAAAAACGCTAGGTAATGCAGCATAGACCTCTATAGCACTGTAATTAGCACTTGACAATATCACTTTGTTTTCTGCTGCCCTTGCAGAGTTCCAGGGCAAGACTGAGGTGAAGATCCTGGAGGGGGACATCCGAGATATGACATTCCTGCACCGTGCATGTCAGGGGGTCTCTCTCGTCATCCACTCGGCTTCCATCATCGACCCTTTGGGCCTCATAGACAAGCAGCTGCTCTGGGAAGTCAATGTAAGAGGTGAGCGGGTGAAGCACTTTTCTCAAACCTATGCCTACTTTGCCCCAATCCTCTTCTGCTCAGCAAAACTGACCTGTGCTTTTGAACCAAATTAACTGGCTTGTTTTGCATCTTGCACAGCCACACCTGCGAGTGCAAAGCATCCACATGTGCAGCTCAGGCCCTTTCCACACCCGGCATGCACCAGTCTTCCACTGTAGGGCACTGCAGGATGATTCACGCTCACAAACACGCTCATATGCCCATCTTGAGATCTGCACAGGCTCTGCCTTCCTTTGGGAAAGCCATAATCCCATTCTCAGTGGGCCTTTCTGGAAGCAGTTTGCCTCTGAAAGCCAATGTGCATCTGAGAAATCAGTTCTTACTCTCCTTCCCCATGCATTTTCAAGTTTTTACAAACACTGCTAACCTCCCAGACTCTGGGGCGCTTTGTTTCATATTCTTTTCCTTCCTCCTCTTCTCCTTTTCCTCCCATTTGCCATTATGTCAGTGCATGATTGCAGTTCAGAGGAGCAGACTCTCTCCCATCTTGAGCATATAATCAAAAATCCCCAACAAACTCAAGGCTGTGGGAGTGAGAGGTTTCAGTGACTTCTTTCTGTGAGGGGATCTTCCTTTCTACCAAGGAGCCCTGGTTCTTCATGAGAATATCAGATGAAGAGGGAAGTTTTGGGCCTAGGAATGGCCTGTGTAGCATGAATAGTTTGCCTGGTTCATTCTTCCTCTCTGCCACAGACACAGGCCTTCCTCACAGAAGAATAAGGACTATATTTCTACAGGCACCATTTTTACAAATATTGGCTACTCACCAGTGTTCAGAGCAAGAGAGCGTTCTTTGTAGTTGAGCTGTCTCTTACACACACCTTGGAAACAGTGGGACGGCATTTGGCTGTTTTAGCCTGGCACATTGCCTGTACGTTCAGCTTCCAGACACTTTCACTTCTGCTCAGTCAAAGCCACAAATTGTCAGTGGCCACAAATTAGAGCCCAGCGGGCAGCTTCTGAGGTCCCTGCCAGGAGGGAAGAGCAGAAAGACAAGTTCCCGTAAACCTGTTCATTGGTGAGTATGAAAAATACATATAAAGGGGTGGTAGTTCAGAAAGAGGATTTATAAAGCTCTCTATGACTGTACTACTGCTACAATCTATTTTTCACTACAATCAGTTTTCACACTTTTCGCATTAATTTATTTCTGGCCACGTAACATTTTTTTCTTCGCATTTCTTAAAGTCTCATCCAGGTTTATTTTCCATTTGCTTCAACTCTTTCTTGTTTGAGCTTGAAAAACAAATTTTAGTGTCCTAACAATAATAATTCTTTCCATTCTTCACTCATTAAGGAAGTCCATATTTTTCTGCCTATGTATCTTGGTCATAGAATCATAGAGTCATAGAATCATAGAATCATATAGAATGCCTTTAAAGGCCACCTAGTCCAACCCCCCTGCAGTAAGTAGGAACATCTTTAACTGGATCAGGTTGCTCAGAGCCCCATCCAGCCTGACTTTGAATGCAGGTCCTCTGAATCTTTTGTTCATTATCTCTCTTCGTTAATGCTAGCCTGCTCTGCATTGTGCTGCCTTTAGTTGTAACAGACAGCAGACTTGTTAGATCATTTATGTGCCTCGCTGCTAGTGTTTGAGTTTATCTCCTAGATTTTAGGCCACACCCTTTTGATAACATCAGTCATTTTGATTTAATTATCCTTTACCAAAGACATTTTCAAATGTCTTTGAGCTGTATCTTCAGTTCCAAAATCATTGGCCCTTTCACACATAATCTCTCTCATTACACCAAGCACAAGAAGTAAGGCAGTTTTTGCTTCGAAGATCAGAAGAAAAAGGAGTCTACTGGTAATTATAACAACCCAATTTATTAAAATGTTTATTTTTCCCTTGAATTTACTTTCCAGCTTGGCTACTTGAAAGACCTTGAACTTGCCATTTGACCTCTGTTCCTCTAGATAAAAGCATTATAATAGGATTTAAAAGTAATAAATCCTCTAAGTAAAATCCTGAATATGCCAAAAAAGGAGGAATGCATACACATGCATCACTTTGTTAGCTGCGCCTTATGATTTTTTACTACATCCGTTGTTGTGACACAGATCTTTCTCGTCAAGCCCTCCTCCAAAGCCAACTGAGTGGCAGATAGACTCCACTGGAAGTGAAGCTGATTTTGGAGCAAAACTTCAGGTCTCACACTAATTCTGTCCCCTCTTAGCAAACCACCCAAGAGTGTCCTCAAGCCTGGAAAACAAGGGCTTCAGCATACAGGAGGGATGGTATCTAATAAGAGGAGCAGATTCTGAAGGTTCTCTGCCTTAATCCAAGTTAATCCAACCAACAGGCACAAGCCTCTGAATCTGTGGTCAGTGGCCATGCTAGCCTCAGTAAGAGCAGTATTTTACTCTTGGCGTGAAAACAACATGCAATTAAGACCAAGTGTTCATCCTTGTTTATGTCTGGCAGGTGCACTGATACCACTTAAATACAGATTCAGAGCAGGTTCATATTCATTGAACATTCCATGCAGTTCAGGACAGGATTCTTCCAGCTGCAGAGAGGGGAGATCTGGCCAAGCTCAGGCCAGAGATGCTATTTCTGATCTAAAAAGCCCACTTTTTTCTGCTTGGAGAGCTTTAGACTGACTTGCATGTTGCTCTTTTGAAGGTACTCAGCTGTTGCTGGAAGCATGTGTCCGCTGTAATGTCCAGCACTTCATATATACCAGTACTATAGAAGTGACAGGCCCAAACTGCAAAGGTGATCCAGTTTTCAATGGTGATGAAGAAACAGCTTATGAGAGTACATCAAAATTTCCTTACGCTGAGAGTAAGAGACTGGCAGAGGATTCTGTGCTGAAAGCAGATGGCCAGGCGCTAAAAGATGGCGGCATACTGATGTCTTGTGCCCTGAGACCCATGTACATTTTTGGAGAAGGATGTCCATTTCTTCAAGGTCATCTGGACAAATGTCTGTTGAACAAGAATGTCTACCTGCGCTTCTCCAGGAAGGAGGCTTTGGTGAACCCTGTTTATGTGGGCAACATTGCCTGGGCACATGTGCAGGCAGCCAAAGCCCTGCGAGTCCCACAGAAAGCCAAGCACGTCAGAGGGCAGTTCTACTACATCTCAGATGACACTCCTCATATCAGCTATGCAGATCTAAATTATGAGCTGACCAAGGACCTGGGGTTTGGAATCGAGCCCCAGCTCCCCATGCCTCTGACAATGTTGTATTACTTCTCACTGCTGCTGGAGATTGTGAGCTTCTTGCTCCGGCCATTTTTCAGATATATCCCCTCCACCAACCGTCACCTGGTCACTCTACTGAACACCCCATTCACCTTTTCTTACAGAAAAGCACAGAAGGATTTTGGCTATGTGCCTCGCTACACATGGGAAGAGGCCAAGCAGCGCACTGCTCAGTGGATTGCCTCCATCATCCCAGAGAGAAGGGAGAACTTGAAAAGCAAGACTGCCTAAGCCTTGAGATGACCTGGCTTAACAAGTAGGGCCTTAAGCCAGAGGAGCGCTGGGTGAACAGCAGCAACAGATAACTACAAAGCATTTAAATGAAGACTTTGTGTAACAGGCCACTTATGGCCCCCCTCCTCCTCCTCTTGCCCCTTCAAACCAGTATAAATAGAAGTGAAATATTCATTTGTTTGTTGAGTACAGGCTGATCAGTGTAACTTTGCTGTATAATTCACATCCACTTTACATAGCATCATGGAACGTCAGGGGTTGGAAGAGACCTCAAATGAGCGTGGCACAAAGACAGTATTTTAGTAAGACTCCACACAGTCCATGGTGTGAACACATCAGCCCTCCTTTTCACTCCACACCACCTTTAAGGCTTTTGCAAAGCACAACTCACCCTACAGCTATGATTACACTTCATGAATATGTACTACTCAGCTATACCTACTCACTCAGCTCTTGCCAGCCTTAACAAACATGCAGCAGGTGGAAGCCACCTGATTGCAAAAGCTGTTACAAAATCTTGCTCCCTTTTTCAAGAGCATTGTCCAGTTTCATGTGCCATTCATCTGACAGTTGAACTTCAGACAAATTCGGGCACTGTAAGCATTTGTGAGGCCAAAAGCACAAGTTAAGTGCAACACGGTTTTGGTTAGGATGGCGTGTGGAGAGACAGAAGGGGGAGATTTGGTCAGGTGAGGACTTCCTCATCCATTCTCATTTTCCTAGTTATGAGTTTTTGCAATAAATCAGAACACTGCCCAGCAGAAGAACAGCTTCAATGAGATGAAAAGGAGAAAAATATTTCAGGACAGTCTTGGCCGCTGAAAGGAATACATTGCAGAGTGAAGACATTTGTGAATACTGAAGAAAAAATAAACAGGGCTGAAAAAAAATCATGCTATTTCCAAGTTTTGGGTGGGAACAAAGGCTAACTGTAGTTAACAGATACACATGTGCTGTCTCTGTGCTTTTCTGACGGCCATATGAGTTTCTGCAGGATGTGTAGCTTGATTTTCAAGCCAAAAATGTAGAACTTGTCTGAATGAATAGATGTGATCCCGTGTTTGCTTCTTAAACATAGAACTCACTTGCTGACTAAAAAAAAAGCTCTAAAATATGAAAATGTCTCTGTTTATTCAGGGTGCTGTGAACAGAAACATTTTACCTGACTCAGTACTAATGTAAATAAATCGCATTCCCAGAGATGCTAGCACCTTAAGATCTGTGTTGAGTTTAATTATTCAGTGCCCTAGGCCTTAGATAGTCCCAGTGCAAATACTACCGTTTTCTTTAGTAACATCTTAGGCTAAGTATGTACAATCTGAAGCAGCAGAATACCAGCCACCAGAATTTTCAGTCATATTCTGGGGACACAGAGATAAGTTTTCCAGGCTCCCGTTGAAGGCTTTGTAAACACTCAGCAAATTAGAACTGCCGATGTTATTTGAATGCCATTGCTTCACCAATAATCATGTCAATGTCTCCACTCTTCTCCACTGAGCAAGCAGTACTCAACACCTCCATCAGTGGACATACAGATCTATCCCATGCTCACAAGACCCGTACCCAGCCACATTGTATGCTGACAACACCTCTAGAGATTGATGGAGAGTGAGAAGGTTTGCAGGAACTTTAAAGAATAAGGTACCTGAAAATGAAATTTGGAATTGCAAACTCCTGGAGAGAATCTGCACTAAGCAAACTGACCTGTGCGCAAAAGTTTGAACAGATAAAAGGCATTATTTAACACATCTGAGTTTGCTTGTGTCAGACAAGCAGCACATCAGCGTGAGGATTTCTAACTAGCTGTATAATTACTACTAGGAGACCCTCACACCTCAACATCAGGGTAAAAAAAAACAAAGATATTTTTAATAAATAAACTAATTCTCCAGGGAGCCCATGATTTAGTCCAATTGATCTTATGGCAGCAGTTTACAATGGTTCTGACCCATCCTCCTGCCCAGGAGCAAAGTCAACAAAACAGCCCCACGTGCTTATGTCTCAGCTGCTCCAGCGTTTCAGCATAAGCTGCAGGTCCGTACCAAAGGGCAGCAGGGGCACATGCTCTGTTCTCCTGTCTTTACTCCATACCCTGGGGTGAGAAATTTGTGACTGAAGCACCTTTCACTGTCACAGCTGCTCACTCAAATGAACTTAAGTAGGACCCAAAGTTATGCATGTTAATTGTACAGCATTCTGAGGCAAGCTGCTGACAGTGAGCAAAGGACCAGCAACGTGGTGGCATTGAACCACCTAAGGCACAAATCACAGACAAATGCAGAATGATTTGGGGAGCCCTCTCTACATGTTTTTTAGTAATTCCTGTGGTCTGGACATAGTTTGGCGAATCTCACTTTTAAAGAACATATTTTATAAACTGGGTGATTGCCCTAACCAGAAATGGAGCCAATAAAACACAGTTTAAGACAGTCTCCTGCTCACAGGCATTTGCTGGAAGGATCAACCCCTGCTGCTCAGCTTTACAATTAGCCCAATTGTCTGATTTTCTAGTTTTGCTTAAAGTCAAGTCTCCAAATTGACCAAGATAAATTCAAATCAAGCCCATGGCAGAGTTAGCTGCTCATTACCAACAGCACCAGTCAGGCATCCCTCATCCCGGTGCTACCAACTGCACCAGCACACAGGCATGAGAAGTGGGCAGCGTTCTGCTCTGCAGCTGTGCCTGCCTCAAAGGTGTCTCAGTGTCTAATTATGGACCATATCTAGGCTGTTTGATTTCACTCATAATGCCTAATCTTTCTAAAAGATTACTAAAACCAAGTCTGTTCTCTGCCTGACAAGACTCTTACCTGCAGAATAGTTCTTGGTGAGAATGATTTGTCTGTGAAGGACAGTAAGGACTCCAGGTGCAATCTGCAAAGAGGAATCATATCTTACCTACTAATGCTGTTAATAATCATGATGCTATGCTAACAATTACACCTTCAGACCTTTTCATACATAGAATAGTTTGTTTTGGAAGAAACCTTCAAGATCATTGAGTCCAACCTTTGTCCTAGCCTTATCAACACCAGTAAACCGTGTACCTCAGCACAACATCTGCCCATCTCCTAAACACCTCCAGGGATGGTGACTCAAACACCTCCCTGGGCAGCCTGTTCCAATGGCTGACAGCCCTCTCAGTAAAGAAATTCTTCCTAATATCCAACCTGAACCTCCCCTAGTGTAACTTAGGGTCATTTCCCCTCGTTCTATCACTTGCCACCAGGGAGAACAAACCAACACCCCCCGCCTCACTACAACCTCCTGTCAGGTAGTTGTAGAGAATGATAAGGTCTCCCTTCAGTCTCCTCTTCTCCAGGCTGAACAGCCCCAGATCCCTCAGCTATTCCTCGTACAACATATGCTCCAAATCCTTTACCAGCTTGGTAGCCCACCTCTGTACCCTCTCCAGCACC
>NW_009730290.1:14420-18519 GCF_000703405.1 Apaloderma vittatum
AGCCCGGTTCCTGACACAGGCCAGGATGCCGTTGGCCTTCTTGGCCACCTGGGCACACTGCTGGCTCCTGTTCAGCTGGCTGACCATCAGCACCCCCAGGTCCCTCTCTGCCTGGCAGCTCTCCAGCCACTCCTCCCCAAGCCTCACAGGGCTGCTGGGGGTTGTTGTGGCCAGAGTGTAGGACCCAGAATTTGGCCCTGTTGAATTTCATGATGTTGGCTTTGACCCAGTGATCCAGCCTATCCAGATCCAGAGGGTAGAGCCTCCCTATCCTCAAGCAGATCAACACTTCCACCCAGCTTGGTGTCATCTGCAAACTTACTAAGGGTGCACTCTGTCCCCTCATCCAAATCATTGATAAAAACATTAAACAGGAGCAACTCCAGTCCAGAGCCCTGGGGGACACCACTCGTGACTGGCTGCCAACTGGATTTAACTCCACTGACCACAACTCTCTGGACTCAGCCATCTGACCGTCATGTCAGTCATCTCCATCAGCTTCCTTGGCACTGAAGTCAGACTGAGAGGCCTGTAATTTCCCAGATCATCCTTCTATCCTTTCTTATGGATGGATGTTATACTGGCTGACTTCCAATGAGCTGAGACATCCCAAGTCAGCCAGGGCTGCTGATAAATGATGGACAGGGGCTTGGTGAGCACCCCTGCCAGTTCTCTCAGCACTTGGATGAATCCCATCTGGCTCCATAGATTTGTGCACATTGATGTGGAGCAGCAGGTCCCTGACCATCTCCTCCTGGATTGTCGGGGGGACGTTTTGTTCCTGGCCCTTGTCTCTTGGCTTGTGGGGCTGTTTCTATTACTAAAGACTGAGGCAAAGAAGGCATTAAGCATCTCAGTCTTATCCTCATCTTTGGTTATCATATTTCCTCCTGGGTCTAGTGGGGGATGGAGGCTCTCCTTGATCTTTCTCGTGTTGTTAGTGTATTTACAGAAACTTTTCTTGCTATTCTTTATCTCTGAAGCCAGATTAATTTCTAGCTGGGCTTTGGATCTTCTAATTATCTCCTTGCATAACATAACAATATTCTTGTACTTATTATGAGTGGCCTGTGCACATTTCCAAAGGCCATAAACTCTTTTTTCCCCCTAGTTTTCAGGCAAATTTCCCTATTCAGCCAGGCTGGTCTTCTTTGCTGCTGGCTCCTCTTACGGTACACGGGGATGGCCTGCTCCTGTACCTTTAAGACTTCCTTCTTAAAAAGTATCCAGGCTTCCTGGACTCTTACACCCTTCAAAACTAACTCCCAAGCGATTCTAACAAATAATCAAATAACAAGTCAAAGTCCGCCCTTCAGAAGTCCCAAGTGGTAGTTTTGCTGTCCCCACTTCTAACACTTCTAAGAATAGAGAACTTAAATCATTTTGTGATCACTGTTCCCTAGAGAGTCTCCAGCTGCAACATCCTCCACAAGACCTTCTCTGTTCACAAACAGAGGTCCAGCAGGGGACTTTCCCTGGTTGGTTCACTTACCAGCTGTGTGAGGAAGTTATCCTTCACACATTCCAGAAACCTCCTGGATTGTTCCCTCTCTGCTGTGTTGTATTTCCAGCAGTTACCTGAGAAGCCGAAGTCCCCCAAGAGAACAACAGCAAGTGACTGTGATATTTCTCCCAACTGCTTATACAACGCTTCATCCACCTCACTGGTCTGGTTGGGAGGTCTATAGCAGACTGCCACAGCAATATCAGCTTTATTGGCCTTGCTCCTTAACCTAATCCAGACATTATAGAGCCCACCATCATGATACTTAAGTTCTGAGCATTCATAACACTTCCTAAGAGAAAGTGCCACCTCACCACCTCTCCTTCCATCTATCTCTCCTGAAGAGCTTGTATCCATCAATTGTAGCACTCCAGTCTTGTGAGGCATCCCATCACGTTTCTGTGATAGCCGCTATGTCATAGCTTTCCTGTTGCATCATGGCTTCAAGCTCCCCCTGTTTGTTGCTCATACTGCATGCATTGGTATAGATGCACTTCAGATGAGCTACTGATCCCAACACTTTTTGTGTCAGCCCCATTTCCTACCAGAGTCTTCTTAGGTGTTTCCATGATTTCTAAACCACCACGACCAACCCTTGCCTCCTCATTTGCCATTATATGGCTATCCCTCATCTCCACTGAGATGGCAGAGCAAGAGACCTTGCTAGCACACCATCCTACAAGCCCTGACATGCTTCCCTTGGGCTTATTCCTAGCAGACCCAGTTATATCCCCTTCCCCCTTCATATCTCGTTTAAAGATCTATCAATGAGCCATGTTAATTCCTGCCACAAGATCCTTTTCCCCCCTCTGGGACAGGTGCAGCCCATTTGTTGCCATCAGGCCAGGTGTCTTGTGTAGCAGTCCATGATCAGTCATTGCCCTCCATCTGCTTACTCGCTATGCTTCTATTAGCATAGCTCAGCATACTGTCCTGCGGCCTTTGGGCTTGAAGCACGCTGCTCCTTCACATCCAGCTTGATATCTACCAAGACTTCCAGATCTTTTTCAACAGAACTTCCTCCAGTTGGTGGTCCCCTTCCTGGGTGCACATTCTTACATTTGTTCCCGTTGAATTTCATAAGGTTTCTGTTGGCCTGTTCCTTCAGCCCATTTCTTACCTTTGAAGGGCAGTCTGGCGTTCAAGTGTGTTGGCTGTTTTCCTCCCATTTGGTGTCATTTACAAACCTGCCAAGAGTGCACTCCATTGCCTCCTGCAGGTCACTTATAAAGATGTGGAACAAGACAGGTCCCAGGATAGATTCTGAGCGCAATCATCCAACCATCCAGAATGTTTGTCCACATTCAAGAATGCTGTTGGACATGATGCTGAGAGCATTGCTAAAGTTGAAGTAAATGAGAAAAAGTCACCTTTGTTCACACTGTATTCCCCTCCTATCACTAAATGACTATCTGCCTTCTGTTCCCATCCACTCCCCATTATTCCCATTCTCACCCCTGCCATATCCCTCTGATGGGATCTCTTCCTTTCCCACTCCCTCCATTTATGCTTTTCCCCTCCCTTCATGTTCTCATTCTGTCTAGGCCTTTCTAGTGAAAATCCGCTCAGCTGTAGGCCCTCTGTTCATATCTTCCTCCCCTTGAGTCTCACCAATCACATTCTTTTCCCCTCCAGTCTTCTGCATTGTTGGCTTTTTACTCAGCAGATGGTTTCTTTCCATTCCGCTCTGTATGTACTCTGTTCCCCTTCAGTTCCCTCCATTTCTGTTTCCATTTCTGTTCCCCTCAGGACTCCCCTGTTTGCAGTCTATGGCCCTCCAGTCACCACCATTCATATTCCATTCACTTCCAGTTGCCCGCTTTCGCTTTGTTCCTAGGCAGGAGGCTTTGAGCTTGCCATGAGTCTCCAAAAGACTCCCAAGCATGTAAAATTCACAGCCCTCTGAGTGCTGCTATGGAAGCTACAGATCAGCTCCATTTATTTACATATACATGGTTATCTCAGTTGTCTCCAGGGCCGAATAAGGCGCTCAGGATGCATAAGAAAAAATACTGCTAGAGGCGTTCATCAGACATTGATTAGAAAAGGAAAAAGAAGCTGTTTAACACAGTAACTCCCATTATTTTTCAAGGGTAGTGATATTTCATCCTGAAGTCCAGTGAGACGAAAAATATTGGGTGCAGCTATGGCTGCTTTATCACTGAAACAGGAGAAGACAGGACAGTCTAGGCACATGGAAATAGAGCAGGAAAGGAACAGGAAGAACAGAAACAGAGCTGCTATTTAATAGAGGAAAGTATTTAACACATCAAAGAGCTGAAATATCACAACACGTAGGAGAAAACTGGAACATCTTTGCCCAGGTTTAACAGAACTGCTAAAGTATCTACAGATATACTGCCAGAAAGAATAAAGGACAGTTCAGTAACTGACTCATTTCCTAAATGCAGCCTCTCATTGCTGCAGCCTACTTTGTTATTTTTTCCTTCTCAGTAAGACAGTGGGGTCTTTTCATCACTTCAAGGGCTGTGCTCCCAAAAATCAGACTTCTAAATGTGAAATTCCTCCCTTGCTGAGCTTCCCATTTCTTGCTAGCACATCTTTTCCTTCAGTCCCCGTGACAAGCCGTTCCTG
>NW_009730290.1:18550-20394 GCF_000703405.1 Apaloderma vittatum
AGTTTATTCCCACTTCTGTCCCTCCCCTGCCACCCCTTCCCCACCTCATTGGCAACTTGCTCATACTGTGACAGAGACCCTCCTCTCCCCTTGATGGTTTCTTACTTCTTTCAATCACACTGTAGAATTTATAATTGAATTCATTTACTTTTTAAAGTTCAAGGCACCCAAGGGAAATGCTGTCCTGCTGTCTATTCCAAATGAAGTTTACAGTACTGCTTGAGGCGTGTCTTGTTTTGGAAGCACTTCCCACACTCATCACACATAAAAGGTTTTTATCCTATGCAGGCTTGCTGGTGTCTGTTGGTGTGAGTGCTCTGTTTGAAGCATTTCCCACACCGGGAACACCCATAGGGCTTCTCACCCATGTGGGTTTGCTGGTGCTGGGCAAGCATTGAGAAATCACTGCAGCCTTTCCCACACTGCATGCATTCAAAGAGCATCTCACTAGTGTGGGCACTCCGGTGATTTCTAAGATGAGAGTTTCGGCTGAAGATTCTCCTTTTTCCTTTTGCAACAAGGGTAGGGTTTTCTCTTGCATGCATTCTTCTGTGGGAGATAAGGCAGGAGCTCACCCTGAAGTTTTGCCCGCAACTCACTGCATGTGAAGGGCTTCTCACCTGTGTGGGGTTCTCTGGTGTTTAATTAAATCAGAGCACCACCAGGAGCCCTTGTTACATTTGTGCCATTTGTGCCATTTGTGCCATTTCTGTGTCTGGGAGGCCTCACGCTGCTGAAGATTTGACGTCTGACTGATGATTTTCTCACAGTCACTGTATCCAGAGCGATCGTCTTGTCTTCTGGGTGGAAAAGGATGCAGTGGAGGCCCTCAAGGGCCTTTTCTAGATGAATGCCATCATCCTGCCTCTCCCCAAGGAGAGGCTGGTTCTCTCAGGCCTCTGCCTTGCTACATCTCTGAAAAACATTGCCTTCAAATTCATCTGGTAAGAATGCTCCCACAAATATTAGTAAGAAAGCTCTATCCAAGGAGCTGTGCAATCCACACTCGATGACCTTAGAGGTCCAGAATATCTGTGCACAGTGTCACTCTGCAACAGCATCTCAGCCTCAAGCACATCATGTTATAGCTTCATACAGAGCTTCCAACAAAGGTCTAGAGCGGCATTTCTTCTTTAAGTTGTTTTGGTCTAAAAAGAATTTACCATCTAATATAGAATAGTTGTAATACATCTGTCTTTGTGAGTCTTTGAAGGTATTTCTCAGATTTTGTAAAAGACGTGATTAAAGAGGTTTACGGTGTCAGTGCACAAGAGTTTGTCTCACTTGTTAACCAGCTATTTACACTCCAAGCCCAGCATCTCACCCATACTCCTTCTCAATGACCCTCTCCCTCAGCAAGGCCCAGCCTGGGGTGAAGATCTTACCTTCAACATGATGCTGTAGCACTTTCTCCTCAGACTAATTACCAAGTGATGCCCTTCAGAAAGTCATCCAAGCCTTTTTAATATTACTGCAATAGTTCTCAAGGCTAAAAGGGACAACTGCACAATACATTCTTACTGCCTGAATAATGTAGTGCATAGACTTTCACATCCTTATGTCAAGTGAGTCTAATAACTTGGCCTGACTGAAACATATAATACAGCAAAGCATCCAGACCTCATCTCTAAATGTCAAGGGAAGAAGAATGCATCACTTTGCTTGGTGATTACGCCTTTTCATTGTTAAAAATTTATACCTCATTTTTCAGTCTGGATTTGTCAAGGTTCGGTTTATGGCTTTTAATTCTTTGTGTGCTTTCTCTGTTAGAGTAAAAAGCTTTTGTGAATGCTGAAGTTCTCTCCTAGTGAAGGTACTTATATACTCTGTAATACAAATATATA
>NW_009730291.1:0-2605 GCF_000703405.1 Apaloderma vittatum
TGAGAGGGACCCCACAATGGCCCTGGGGACGAGTGAAGAGTCCTCCTCTCGAGTGAAAAAGTGGTGGAACCAACACTGGATGAACTGACCATAACCCCCATTCCCTGTCCCCCTGCGCCACTCACAGGAAGGAGGTGGAGAAACCTGGGTTTATGTTGAACCTGTGAAAAAGGGAGCGATGGAGGGAAGGTGTTTTGCTTTTAAGATGTTTGCTTTTTCTTATTTTTCACTACTCCTGTCTGATTTGTTCGTTTAATAAACCTAACTAATTTCCCCAAAATTGAGTTTGTTTTGTCCGGGACGGTAAGTGAAAGTGATCTCCCTGTCCTTATCTCAAACTTTGAGCCCTTTGAAATATTTTCTCCCCCAGTCTAGTGGAGAGGGGGGTGTGAAAGAGTGGCTGGGGGTGCACCTGGCTGCCCGCCTGGCTGTCGGGTCAAACCACAACAAGGATACTGTTGTTAGTGCTAATCCTCTCCTCCAAACCCACTTATACCAAAAGTAAAACTGAGGCAGAGCTGAGACAAGCTGGGGACAACTGGCAGTTCCGACCTATCTCTCTTTCCTCTTCACCCTACAGGTACCTCTCCCAGGCTGTTGGTGTCAGTGGTAAGCAAGAGCTCATCCCAGTCACAATGTCAGTGATATAATTGTACAAGATGCAGATGATGACAACTTTTACCAATAGCTGCTCTTGATCCTATATTGTCAACTCTCAACTTTTCCAGCCTGCTTTGCTAACATCCATGCTTTACTACAACAGGAGCCTAAAAGGAGCTAAAGCAGTCCAGGTCTCCAGAAGAATGAAGCCCACGGTGGAATGAAGGAAATTGGATGTAACTAATTTGTTAAGATTTGCCCTTGCGTCTCAGGCATGCAGGACCTTTATCACCCTACGGCGAAGTATGAGAGAAGATACAGCCCAGCAAGGTGAGATGAAAAAGGGCTGTAAAGTGAACTTCAAATCAGTTCAGAAGTGGAGAGAGCTGGCAGTAAAGTACACGTGCTCAGACATGGCCTCCTGCTTCACTAGATAAATAAGAATAGGGTCGAGCAATGGGATTTAAAAGAACGTGATATGACACAGTATGTTTTATTTCACAGCATGCAAAAAAATGATTAAAGAAACATGAAGAAGAGACAAAGACTTGCTCTTTTAGCTTTACTTTCAAATACAGCAATACAACACAGAACCATTCTGATATGCTGCTGTATGCATCACGTCTATGCCTATTATCCAGCTTCTTAGAAAAATGAAATCCAAACCTATACATTTTATCTTAGAGCAGCAGCACAGGTTTTGTAGAGTGAGAGCTTATGAATGGTAGAACAGGAATTTAGCACGGTGAAAACAGTTCAAGCTCAGGGGTCTATTCTCTTCTCATTGCTGTTATACTCTTCCAGTGTGCAGGAAAATTACGTAGAAGCGTTAAGAGCAGAATAAACTCCTGTGAAATGAGTTCACAAATAAAATTAGGAGAGGGAGAAAGCACTGAATAACTGAATCTCTTGAGCCAGAAGAATGTCATGCTGGAGTGCCATAGGAGGATATACAACATGTACCACTGTGCACCCACTTTTCAGTGGACCTGTGTAATTTATGAACCTGACAGCAACACCATACGTACCCACAGGCTCTTCCTAACCTCCCTCCAGCATGCTTCCACAGAGAACTGCCAATGAGACCGACACAATGAAAATGCAGTGGTTTGGCTGCCTTTCAACCTTCTATACACCCCGGAGACAGAGGGATTACTTATTATTAGCAATTACAAAATTTAATCCACTATACTACATTGCATATGATCAAGCTTTATTGTACTCCTGTGAGTCTTACCATAGTATAAACATAGATTACAAACCTATTTTTTAATGCATTGACTTTAATTTTATACAGGGTCAACTTTCCTTGTTGTGATGTGGTCATTCTGTACTGCTGATAGTGTGCCTCTTGACTCATTGAAAGATAAAGCATATGATTCTATCACTGCAGAGGAGAAAAAAAAAAACTAACTTGATTTCTCTTCCCTATTTTAACAAATGAAAACCTGAAGCATATGTGGATTAACAGCTAAACTTAAGGCTGCAGATAAAACTTGGCATACTAATAGGAATGAAAACTGCATCTCCTAAATCCTAATGCCATGCTTTATTCACAAAACCATCCTGGCCACAATTGGGAAGGGTGAAAAAAGAGCCATAAAAAACCATCCATCCTCTATGCAGTCTGGTCAGGCACTGTAAGAAGTGGTTCACAGCCTTCATTCTCTGCAAACCTAAAACCAGATGTTCCACATGGTTTTCTTATACTGCTCTTTGTTCTCATAAATTAATGAGGCTATTTATGAAAATCACAATACTTTCTCACGGATCACTACTTTAAGTGAAAAATGACTGTGATTACATGGCATTTACTGATCACCAAGGGAAAAAACGTTATAAAAATACGTACTCTTTGCCCAGTCAAGGATTAAGCAAACATTAATCGGTGTAAAATGGTAAAATATCTGATTAAAAGGAGCTGAGAAAGCAAAGAAATTTTTCACGTAGCTATCTATCCTGCTATTCTGGGTGGGAGGCATATTTATGTGCCTTTGCTTTCCCT
>NW_009730291.1:2636-19055 GCF_000703405.1 Apaloderma vittatum
CTACATAGCAACACATACACGGAGGAACCCTTTCCGAACCATAGCGTTCTGCTAAATCCAGCTACCCTGTGGCACATAATTTTCCCCTGGGCAGAAGACGAGAGTGCTGGGGCGCTCCAGGCCCACACCAGTCACACTGAGCTACTGGAGGGCACTTGGCACAGTGAGGAGAGCAGTACGAGCAGCTACTTGCAAGTGAGCAAGTGCTTTTACTTAAGTCAATGTGCCACTCATCGCACAGAGGCTTGTTTTCAAGAGGCATCTGGTGATTGACATGTGCCACCAGGAGTGTAAATAACAGTACAGTTCCATACGGATTTTCACTTATGTCTCCACAATCCTTCCCTTGACCCAGATGAGAACTCCTCCTCTCTCTGTACCTTTCTCCTCCACATTACTTCCAGCTTCCCCAATTCTCACAGTAATTCCAGCTTCCCACCATGGCTCTACTACTTCTCACCTGCAGTTTTTCCCATCCCCAGCACTACGAGCCGCAACATCTCTGCCATAATGACGATATTAAAAGGGTTCCCTCTACTCGCTTTCAGTTGTGGGAACGTAACACCTCTGAAATAAACAATTCTTCCAGTTCATATACCCAATCAGTTCAAAAGACAGCAGAACTCCAAAAACATAGTTCTTTAGGTTATAAAGTATTGCCCAAAAGGAAATCTTAATGGAGTAAATCAGTGACCAAAACCTCTAAAATACATGTCTTTTAATAATAATTATAGCTCAGAGCAAGAACCTCACATATTGCTTCTTACATAACTTCAACATAACTGCAGCTATTTAATCATGATTCAACTTGTAAAATAAAAGGAGCGTTATGCTCCTAATATTTTCCTACAAACAGGAAAGTTAAAGCATCCCAAATACAGAGTCAATTCTGTCCTTCAGCAAAAATAAACACAACTCGGTGAAACAAACCTAAGTTGTGCAGTCATGTCTACCTAAATGACACAACGCTCACGTCAGGTAAATGTCATTCCACACTCATGTCAGAACAGTGATTAATTAAGCAACTGTCTTCAGTGATTTTTCTCACTTGAGCATGCACATCCAACATTTCTATACAGGATTCTCTCAGCTGAGGCTGAGAAGAGAGGTCTGCTGCTTAAGAAAAGCAAGCATCAAATTCATGTCTAAGCTTATAACACACTCATATAATCATATTAAAGCATTTTGAAATTAGAAACAATCCAGTTCTTTGATGATTAACCACTAAGGAACACATCTTTATCAAAATAGCCATACAGATAATCTGTTCAGGGAAGAACCAAGTAGTGAACCTGACTGTTCAAATAACAAAAACACCAAGCAGGCAGATGTTGTCCTCTGTCAGAGTCTGACTGTTACGACAGGGGAATTTTAAACAGTAGTGAAACGAATTACACAAAGCTCACTAAATCTGGGAAGTTAAGGGAGTCCTATAGTCCAGGTTAGTACGCCTCTGTGTGATGACAATGACCCAAGGACTCTCTAGATGCTCCTCCGGCGGAGACAAAGCACCCAGGGCAGCCACACCTGGAGCACACAGGAGCTGCAGCCAGCTGCTGTCACGGGAGTGGAACTTCTGAAAGTGAAGGCGAGGATGAGCAGACAGGCAGTGACCGACCCTGGATGCACAAGCTTCCCTAATGCACAGCTTGCACTTGACAGTACATGAAAACATAAAAAAAAATATATTGCCTCTACCTTTCAGACAATAGAATTGTATAGTCTCAAGGCCTTATTCTGTAACGGCTCCAAATACCTTCCTTCTGATGATTCACAGAAGGGTACCATCCTCATGTGTCCTTTCGACTCATGCTGAAGCATAATTGCTGCTCTTTTTTATTGCTGCACCCATTTTCTCTCATCTGTCCTTTCTGTTTTCCTTTTATTTCTTTGACTCTTCTAAATGTATAAATAAATAAATAGCTTTCTAACTTTCATTCTTTTTAACTCCCTTTTGCTTTGTCTCTTTTTTCTTTTCTGCAACTTTTCAGGAAGCCAGATACTGTGAAAGTGCCATTTTGCCTCTTTTTATTTAATCTACTCATTTCTTTTGCTGAAATGAAAGCCAAAGGATCAGGAATACTTTAGTTCTTAAGAACTGTCCAAGCCTGCAGCTATTTACTCATGAACTGATTATGTGAATGACTGTGTTAGAAGTCATTAGAAGTCTAAGGGGTAATGTCATGTACAACAGAACATAAAAGCTGCAGATAGGTTTTAAGGCAGCAACAAAATATGTCACCCGCAGCTGCAAATGCTTGTTAGCACAGGTGAGGCACACTGAGATCAGCTTTGCTAGCTACACCATCCTGGTTTTGCCTGCCCATCAAGTGTCATTTGTAGATTATTCTCTTGCTTTCCACCACAGACTGATAAACATCACTTTAGTTCTGCTTAAATAAAGCAGGATCTTACACTGTAAAAAAACTCCAAATTCAATGTTCAGGACTACAGTCAACAGCTTTTTGAAACGTAAATCCACTAGGATGAGAAAATCAGTATGAGGAATAATTCCTGAGTGGAGGGGAACTGTAGCTGTCTGGAGCAATGTGTGAATGCCTGAAAACCAGGTTCAGAGTCCAAGAAGTGAGCTTGTGGGTTAAAAAGATTTGCAACTGCTAAAAAGTGATTGATGTGGGAAAAAGGTTAATGTTTCTCTAAAACCAGTAGAATTATGCATGTGATGTATTATTAAACTCCAGCCCTTGTAAGGAGGAAAGGTGTTCAAAAATTTAGGCAAGGGTGACTTCAATCCATCTAAAAAACCTGCAGAGCCATGCTACACTCACTAATTTGGCCAATGCCAAAGATAACTTTCTTCTAAGCCAATACAGCTTTCATCATCCTGAAAGAACTGCTGTTCTTCAGCGTGACCACAGAAATCCTACTCCAGGCACTCAAATGCAGCCTTCCTGAATCCATGAAAAGACCTGGCTCTTACATCTCACATAACAGACAGGGAGGAAGGTGTTATCTGGCTAAGAGCAACCCAACCTAAGAGAAGCATCAAGATGACGGGGAATTCACCAGGACCATATATGCTTCCCTCTCCCACGTAACAGCAAAACTGAACAAGATGAACGGCAGTGACAGTTTTGGCCATGGATACAGCATCCAGCACCACCAAGCCAGTCCCTGTGCCAGCAGTGGAAGCAGGTGGCATAAGCATTTGCCCTGAAGGCAACTCTGATCATTCTGCATTTCCAGACGTGTGTGAGAAAGGCGGCGGTGGAGTGGCCTGCAGACCACCTGCCGGTCTTCTTGGAGGCAAAACCTTGATGGCAACCTGCCATCGGGAAGCAGCCAACTTCTGCCCTGGTGACTGACAGGATTGGTCTTGATCTCTGGAGGAAAATGTATTGCTGCTGGAAAAGCAAGCCTGTCTGAGAAAGGCCCCCCAAAAAAGGAAAAAAAAAGGTATGAATGGACAATTTAGGGTAATAACTACTCCTTATAAAGCTCTATTTTTCATTAATGCTTTACACCTTGTTTTGTTTTTGAAATAACTCATTTTAAGACACAAGGATACAGATTCTGCTGCTTCACTAAATAACTGGACCTTCTTAGTAATTAAGCAGTTCTTCTATACACAGTAGAAGGAAATATTTTAATGAACTGATTATAATTTTTTCCATGGCATGGAGCACATAAAAAAAAAGCAATTTCAATAATCATTATTACTGCTACAGTATATATTAATACATTTTGGATAAATCATTGCCTCTACTATCAACTCAGCTACAGCTCCTGCAAATAAAGCAATACCTTGTTACCTAGCAACTGAGCAAGTCTCTGCTACACTGAAAAAAAAAAATATATTTATATATCCCTTTGGTTTCATGTTGAGAGAACATCCATAAAGAACAAAGAAAAATCCACTCAAATGCCCTGAAATTCAATATTTAAATAAGATGTTTGATCCTCCACGTTTCATGAGTATCTTCAGAAGCTACATCTAGATTAAACACGCATTACCTCTTACTTACAATATAATGTTCTTGCTACGCATTTCTTGGAATATTTTATTAATGCATATATAAGTACACAGACATTACACACATAAGTCATGACAGGCTCTTAATGCTACATCTGATCTGTACTAGAATAGGAACAGCTATCACAGGGCTGTGGACGAGACCATTTGCTTATGCTAAATCAGTTCCTTTCCTGTTTAACACGGCAATGCACATATCACCTCTTACTGATGCAGTGTCTCTTTCTAGGGTTCTGTCATTCGTACAAATTAGTCTTTGTGTTGCATAAAACAAGCCACACGTATGTGCTACAAAGCCCACTGCTTCATTGCTTTATACTTCACGTCCATTTCTGACAGATTGCCAACGCTTGTGCAGGTCATAACCAAACAAGGGTAGCTGAGGAGCCCTGCTTGCATGGACAAGCCACTGTCCCAGGCAATACACAAATTCAGCAGCAGCCTCTGAACCCTCTGGTTATCAGCATGTGTCTGGTCCACATTTTCCTCTGAGTTGAAAAAGGCAGCAGAAGGATTCACAGCCCCTTGACCGCACAGTATGAAGACATACCCTTCACTGCGACAAGGACTGCCAATAAGCCTGTGCAATAGAGAGAGTCATGAAAATTGCTGTCCTCAAGGCCCAGAGTTTCACTAGTAGGTAACTGTTCTCAAATCTAGTATTGTCTAGGTTATCACATTGCCCCCGGATCCAGCATGAAATATGTCTGAAGACAATGAAAATTTCACTTCAAGTTTTGTGGCCAATCACAAACTGCTACTGCTAATCACAAATTAGATGACCACTAAACATGACGCAAAATTTTTGAATGCTGCTCCTAGTAGCAACATCTGTAGTGAAAGTATTCCTGAAACATGCTGTTAATGCTCTCTTGATACTTTTTGAAGTCACCTATCTCTTACTATACAAGGATATTGGCTCAGTTAATCATAACACAAAAGCATACACAATCTATATCATGCTGCCTTGAACATCTGCTGCTGCTGTAATCCTTGATAATTCATAGCAAAAATATTCAGAAAATTATATTCCTGCACCCAGAGGTGCCTCATTTTGTGTGGCTCTTAGCATTATCTCTGAGGACTATGTACTAGTATGAAATCTTTCACAGCTTGGTTTTGCCCGTTTTTTAATATTCTTGCAGCCTTTAACAACAAGGTACCATAGTTCACCTCCCAGAGGTACGTATGGAGCTCAGTCAAATGCATAACACGTACAGATGGGCAAGGATGAAGTATTGGCTACGGTGGCATTCAGAAGCCTCTTGCAATAAAAATTTTAAAAGTTAGCGAAACACTGCAACTTATACATCTTGCAAGGATAAAGCAAACATCAGAGACCATACCCTACAGGCTTTGCGTGACGAAGTCTGTGCATATTGTCTCTCCCTCTGGAACGCAGTCTTTAGTGACAGATGGCACAACCACTACCTACAGATGGCTCAAATGGGGGCTCCATAGCTTTGATAAATACTGCAATCAACTCCTAGGATAGGTACGGTTCACGAAGCAGAGCAAACACAGGGAATAAATCCCTCAAAAACTTCTTAACTGCAGCATAATCACACACATAGTATTATCCTAAACAGACAGATGAAAGTCCTGGGCTCTTACTGAGCTGACAGAAATTCAGGACTACTTAAGAGGAGGTCAGTAGTTTAGGATAACAGCGTTTGAAACAAGCATCACTCAATTTCTTATCTACTTCATCCAGAAAACCATTTCCACTTTCATCATGGACCAAGCACTCCCGGAGAAGGTATTCTTGCTTTCCAGTGGGATTTGTTATACTTTGGAGAAGTAATCTACCCTATCACTGACAGAGCCTTGGTTTGGTTGGTAGAAAACATCCTTGCCTCAGACAGATGATTCACCACAGCGAGCAGAAGTATTTGAATCACTACTCTAAGAAAATCAAACTCGTGGACCAATACTAGCGCTATTTGTAGCAGACTAGCACAATCTTTTCTAATCTTCTATAGAAAGCTTGGAATAAAAGCAACCACTGTGATTTCATAAAGAAGCATTTGCTTTAGTTGCGCACACTTCTTGGAGACTCTCCCTCACTCCCTATTGTTTTTTCAACTTTACAATGTCTTTTGAGGCAACACAGGGCTAGTGATGGCCCATGTCTGTTACCTGCCTTCAGCCACCAATACTTTATGCCATCTGGGCAAGAGTTTTCTACCAATTGGCATCTACCAGAATGTTCTCATTCACCAAAAACTGCAATGCTATGGGCATGTTTGCAATACAAAATATACCAGCTCCAGAAATTTGTGGCTGTTCAGCTAAGTAAGGGGAATATTGAATTTTCAGGTCACAGAAGGGATGGACTCTGCAAAAGCTAACATTCCCTTTCCTCTGACATGCATACTCCTGTTATGTAGAAGTATCTTACATACCCAAGATAAACATACACAGGTATTAAAATACCTCATAGACACATCAGCAATGGTGGACTAAAGCTCCACTCAGGAGTCCTTAGATTACACGACACAGGTATCAAAATACCTCTTCGACATATTAGCAATGATGGACTAAAGCTCCACTCAAGAGTCCTTAGATTACAGGACAAGTCGCCCAGCCCACACCTGGAGTATAATAAAACATAGTATCTTTGCAGTATTCTCACAAATAGAGCTCATTAAGTCTTGTATCTCAAGAAGTAAACCAGTTCCACTCCACCATTAACAGGCAATATGGTGTTTCAAAACAGCCCTACCAAAATCTAAACTAGAATATGCCTACTTGATTGTCAATCAAGAAGATACTAGAATACAAATAAAAACTGCAATAATTGATCACAGTCCAATTAGTACAGTATCTAGAACCTCTCCTGCAGACCTGAAGTTTCTATTCCCTTCTGCATCAATACCTTTTTCAGAATATGAACAGAGAACATTAAAATTGCCTGTTTTCAGCTAGTCCTGTCCACAATTTAACAAGTTTACTGTCTCTAATTTCCAAATGTACTGTAGAGTTAGGAGGCAGTTCACTTCTGCAGAGCATCAAGAAAGAAAAATCTGTATCAATTTTTTTTTATTTATGAGGAACTACTTCAACTTTTATCCCTTTCAGATTACAGAAAAATCATGACTGACATTCTTCTTTTTAAGGAACTGCCGTATAGAAAAGGGAGACAGAGACTGCTATGGTGTCAATGCAATTTTTGAACGCATCACACAATCTTTTGTAATATGTCAAAAGTATAAACAAAAATACTCCATGTGTCATAGTTGACAAAAGGCATCAGGTTTTATAGCCTAATAATGCATGACAGCTCGCTTAATACCTCTGAGAATTCAGTAATTATGTAAATACCTTCAAATTTGATTACACAGACTTGCACACACCATTAAAGTTTGAGTCAAACTCAAGAATGTGGCGACATGAAAACCTTTAGACTAAACTCAGTTTTCATATTTCTGGACTCGATCCCCTACTCACCACAGCTACATGTGACGAAGAGTGACTCAAAGATATACTATGATCCCCTAATACTCAGTTTCAGCCTGTAGGATGTGGGGATGCCTCAAGGCTGAGCTAAGCTTCAACCACTCACTCTTCCCTATGGACAGGGAGATCCCAACCATCATCTCCATCTCTTCACCAGGGCCCTATGCTGAGGTGGGAGAGCATGAACACAAGGAACAACGGGAAGCTGGATGACGGGATCCACCTTGGAGACCATCAATCAAGCGGATTCCCCACACACACTCCAGTAGGGCAGCTCCACCTCTCCTTTTTCCCATGAAGAAGCACAACGGCACTAAGGAAAAGGTTAGGATTTGTGGTTTGGAAATGGTAGATGTCAGTAATGAAGTGCAAGATGCATAATATAAAAGTATACACTTCAGACTAAAGAACCACGGGAAAGGCGAGTCACAGAAAAATACAAGATAAACAAAAAGTGATAAATTTCACTTATTTTACATGCTTGAAACAACTACTTTCTTGCTATTACCACCTCTTTAGATGCACCTGACTTGTAAGCATTTCCTACATGCCTCCAATTAAAGTAATACTTCAGGGATGTTACTAGTTTTTAACTGTCCCCCTTCACCCTCTTAATTATGTCATCACTGCATTAGGATCAACATAACAGGGTTTTAACCAGAACAGGTTGTGGTGGCTGAAATAAGATATTCTAAAAATAAGATTTACAAAAATGTGACACATCAACCCCTAGCAATAACAACAATACTAGATATAGCTTCTGTATAATGCATGAACACAGGATTACTTCCACGAATCAACAGTTTTGCATTAAAGTATAAAATTATCATCACATTCGGAGAACTAAAAGTGAAGACTGGTTAGACAAGAAGAATTTCTATTTTGCATGAGTATTTGTACCTCCAGTGATATAATGAGATTATGAAGGTCAAATAACAATCCTATTACTTAAGTTACATAACTCAAAATAGGGTGCATGTCAATGTAAGAACAACATAGAAAGACAACTGCTGTTGTGTATTTATTCACTGCTTCTAAGCTAGATTGTTTCATTTACAGTACTTGTTTTAGATTACTTTTGCAAAAGAAACTTTTTTACCCAGAGTCTGTGTTCTTATACCATAAACAAGAAAGACATTTTAAAAACCAAATTCCATGCTATGTTCTGCAGATAAAAAGGGATTCTTCTCTAGTAAAAGTCCCAGCATAAATGGCCAGCCTCAGACACCAAAGAGCAACAAGCTGGGGCATCACTTCTCAGTCTGACCAGGCTACTGTCCTCAGCTGGTGTGGTCTGATTGCTACAGGGCATTACTAAGTCCTCGGGCTCCACAAGTGTACAATGCTGCATAACACCAAGAGTCAGGAGAAGTAAGTGCTAGCTTTTCTCTACTTGTGAAAATAATTAGGGTTGAAAATAAAGCAGCTTCCCAACTCTCTGTTGACTGAAGTGGTCTTCGGTATATATAATAATAAAGAAAATATCTCAATACAGTCAATTATTTGAACAGGAAAAATTGCTCTTTTGGGGATTATGACTTGCTCTTTAGCTTATTTTTTAAATTGCATTTCTTTTTCAAGGAAAATTACCAAAATTCTAATTACACAAGTATACTCCTGCAATACTATCCTTAAAATATCAAGACCAAAGAATTTAAACAAAACTTTTGACCCAGGAATATCACTTGCTTGTATACAGAGTTGAGCATGGCAATTTAACACTCTACAGCCAAGATGTCCAAGTCAGGACTGCCTGGCTTTAGTTTCCTATTTTCACAACTGGGCATTTACAAAGAATATCAACTATACTAATGGTTCCTCTAAAGGCACCTTTCCCTTTGAGGACCACTCACTGAATTATAAAGTTTAGAGCCTACTTTTTAGGTCACAAAGATGAAAAACACTAGTCTCGAGCTTTTTTCAACATTTCATTTTCACTGAAGTTTTAGCCAATTAATTGGTCAATGCAAATGAATCAAGAAGTAAATAAATCACATTAAAAGATGGCATCTTTAGCAAGACTCCACAGGGCTTCTATCAAGTGTCGGTGATCACGACAGTGATAACAATAGGGGGATGCTTATTACCTTCAGACAAGTATGACAGGAACTGCCCAAATACTGCTTCACTGCAGTTAAAACTGAACGTACGCTATGGCTTGCCCATCTTCCTAGTATCCAAGACAAAGTACGTGAGACGCGATCTTCAGTCTGTGCAGTCAATGAAATCAGTGGTGCTATGACAATCTACGCCAGTTGAGAACCTTGCTCAAAATCTCAAAGCGCAACCCCTCGGGGTACGAGATGCTGTCTTCTGCCCTACGCTTCCTTGTGCGTATCATCACTGCAGAGCTACCACTTAGTCCCAGATAGCTTTGTAAAGAACGAAACTGCTGACAGCAAGCCTTAAGAGAGGGAGCAGGAACAGACACAGCCAAGACTCAGAGCTGGAAAAGGCCTATTTCATGTATTCATCCGGGTCAACCCTAAAAAACTATCCTGGTTGGTGGATGCTTACGAAATGAACACGATGCTGATAGCACGAAATAAATACTTGTTATTACTGGGCTGTGATTGTGACTAACACATAGATAAAGCATTTAAAAGACAAGTACAGAGCTGTTTAGCAGTGTGCTGAGATGGTTGAGTACAGATAGCAGTCTGGAAGTACTCAAGTCACGGCATCACATGAAGACTCCCAAGCCAGAATCTTGAGCTAAGGTAAAGGCCTGGTTAATCTCTCACACAGGTCATAAAAATACTCTTCCAAACAACAAAAATTAGAATCAATAGAATTCAAGCACAAAATTATAATCATAATATTTTGTGTTTTCCCTGTACTTTCACGCTTAAAAAAGCCCAATTTTGCAGTATTCAGATGACATGAAAGATTTATTGCCATTTTGCACAATTAGGTAAAAATTACATGGACAGTCAATTAACTACTTTATTAAGCAGTGGGGAAACCCCTAGGAAAAGGTTAGTGACATAGATTTTTTTAATCCTCTGAGCACCTGTTAAATTTAATACTTTTACTGTGAGTTTTTAAAGGAAGATGAAGTTTGGAACTCTTTTATAATGTGCCTCCTGTAGAGCCAATCTCTGCTCCTGAGATACCTGAGCTGGGTATAACATGGATTAGGATTGAGAAATAATCACAAAGGTCTGTGAAAATCTTTGAATTCTTGTTTCTTGCCGGTGCTAAGACCATGAACAGTACCACACTCAGATTTTAAAGAAAAATAATAACTTGCATTCAGTTTTGTAATGGCTTCAGTAAAAATACAAATGAGTCATACAATACTTCCCTCAGGTTTTGCTGAAGTATTTCGCTGTGTGACAATTCACTCCAACATCCACTTACCTCTGTAGTGGTTTATAAATAGTAGTACAGAATGTTGAAGTTCTATGTACTTTTATCATGTAATAACAACATAAGTGTTTCACAAACCAAATGGGTATTCATTAATAATGAGCTCTCCAGGTGACTGCACTAATAACAAAGTTACAGTTTTCCTAGATTTTAGAATTACCTCTGAAAGCCTACCTGAAAAATAAAACCATTAACAGAGCAGGACAACAGTATAACAGCTCCTTGATTATGGGATCCCGAAGGAAATAATTAGACAGTTTTCAGTTATCTTAAGTCTTAAGTGTTTCAGTTATCTTTGAATTTTAAGTGTTTTAACCATGTGCAAACTGACATTTACCCTAGTTACATTACTTTACAAAATAGTAAGAATTTACTAGATTATTTCTACACGGACTTTTTATGAACATATTTAAAATGACAAGAGCCTTAACATGAACTTCAACAGAGTAAGATAATGCCTAAAAAGTCAGATGACCTTGCTTTACAGCAGTAAAACTTTTAAAGTTATTCCTATTATACATGTGCAGGCACATATATACACACATTTTTGCATTATATAATACATCTTGATAAATCTAGAATTGACTTTGCATTTTCCTACATTAGGAATAATCACATTCAACCATTTTTGTAGATTACCAATTTACCAGGGGCTTTTACCGTCATTCACAACACTTACAAATAAGAGGAATTATGTGTAAGTGTTCTCCACTGAACATATACACAAAGAAGAAAGAAATTATCTTCAGTATACCCTTGTTAAGAGACATCTTTGCAAAAAGCTTTACTTCAAAGTATACAGAGAGGCATGCACACAGATACTCAGAAGTGTTGAAGGACTGACACCACCCTGCAGTCTGAAGGACCAGTCAACTAAATGAAGAGTTTAGATGATCATCCACAGTTAGATAAGCAAAATAAGTGTTTATCACCTTCATGTTTCACCACGTTTAAGTGTACTGAAAAAATAAATGTTTATTCTCCACTGTAGAGAAGCACTTTCTGGAAAACAGTACTTCAGAAACTAAACAATGGGCTAAAATCAGCTCTGAAACAGACAAAACTCCCTGCTGACTTCATCTGCTATTACTTCAGCTACTATTTAATTTGTCCCTTTTTACAGCATCAGAACTTAAAAGTATTCTGAACAGAAAAACCTCTTTGGATGTTTGCTGACTGCAGGAACCAGGGAAAGAATGAAGAAAAGCACACCAATTACATGTAACAAACCTCATACAAATCACCTTGGATTTCATGCACAAAAAAAAAGCTGGGAAAACACAAGCAAAGAGAGATCCCTTTCCTTAGCACATCCTGGTTTCACACGTCTAGAAGGAGCAAATTCCAAAGGCAAAGGCCTGGCAGAAAGAATGTCCATCTCAAGCTTCCTAAGTCCTTTTTTCCCCACCAGACACTTACTTCAGACACTGTTGATAAGCATATAGCATGTGTGGTACACTTCAAAAAAATAGATTGGTTACAATTAGTTCTGGATCAGACTTCCAGTTGGCTTTCCCAAAGAAGAACTGGCCTTCTTTTTGGTTGTTTAGCAAGGGATCGTGAAAGTCTTGGAAACAAGTCAAGATATGAATATCTACGAGAAGAAAAAGAAGTATAAATCTTAACCATCCTCAGAGCGAATATGTCCCAGCGTTGAACACAGCTTCATAACACTGAGCAAGTGCCCTCAAGTGATAGAATAGCCAGAGACTTTAGAAGATCCTCAAATACACCGTCCTTGCTCATTACATCTTCTCTTGATCAACCTGCATTTCAGCCATTTGAATTTAATGCAACCTCATTTCTCAGTGCACGAATATATTAGGATTTGAGTGTCAATGAAAAAGAGGCAAATGCTGGGCATCATCATTACATGGATAACACAGCAGCGTGCATGTTCTTCTGATTTCTCTAGAGGTATCACAATCACCATCCGACCCCACAGGAATGGGCCAAGCAAGGACTGCGCAAATACGTTGTGTAAGAAAGGCACTGGAAAGCTCCCCAAGATGTTCCTCAGTCAACTGAGTTAGAAATATCCCGCTAATAGGAGGCTGAAGGCAAAAAGTAACGAATGGAAGAAGACCAGAAAAGGTCCTAGATTTTCTCCTTTGTGTTTGAACATTTCCAGGACAATAAAAACCTGTTCTACTTTGTGATCCAAGGACAGAGATAGTCTGCAGGAGGTCTGCTAGCACTTCTCAACCCAGAATCACTATTCTTTTAACAAAGAAGAAAGGCTTGCTCTCTGACGATTTTCCCTTGGTTAACGTTTGTTCAACACTAATGTCATCACACCCTTACACTAGACATGACCGCTATCTTCAGCCCACATAAAGCTGGGCACAAATGCCATTTGCAATCTTGCAAGATACTTCAGAGAAATTCATTGGGGGTGACAATGTCAACAAGATCCTTTCTTTAACACTATGCTCAAGCTTGTGAGAGTCATTGCAGCCCAAATTTGAGGGTTTTTTTTTTTAAAAAAATGAAGAATCTTTGGAGAGAGGAAGAAATCTTTGCTAGTTGACTGAAGGACCTGTAAAAACATTCTATTGCTCCAGAGTACATTAAGAGAAAGGCAGGAAAAAAACCCAAAACAATCAACATCAGGTATCCCCTCGTCCTCTCCCAGACTCCTTAGCAGTACATAACTCCATGTCAAAAGCAATATGACCACTGAAACTCTTCCCAAAACACCCCACTGTCTTACAAGTAATCTGTAAGCCAAGACAATCTCGGAGAGCAATTCAAACAAGGGAGCAGACTGGTAAAATATAGAGCTAAACTGTTGGGAATAAGGTAAGTGAAGACATGCATCTTTGCAACGTGGTGCTCAAAATACTCAATTTAACACGTTCAAACACTCTACCAATTATCGTATTTCAAAGCTTTTCTCCTCAAAGGCAAAAAATACAGAAAGACTACGGCTAGAGACAGCAATCAAACTATGACAACGAAATGCTCTCCCTAGCTTGATTACCTTGTCAAAGTCGGGTTTATCTAAAGCATAACCTTTTGATACTTGGAATCAAGACTACTATCTTGTAGACAAGCTGGCATAGTTGGCACACCGACTGAAAGATCAAGTACAAGCAACCCTCTGTTATTGCCTACACAAAGAAAAAAATTCTACTGGATTGTGAAGAGTGCCAGGCTGGTACAATTTTCTGAAGGTGTTATTCTCTGGAATTTGACTGTGATTTCTTAAAAATAAGCTTGTGGCTCATGTAACTGTGAAGACAACATTGAAAATGTGAACTAGTATAAACCAACGTGTTCCCAAATGTGAAAACAATCTCATACATCTCTCAGCATAAAAGCCCGCCAGCACATCACAACGACCGTTGATTTGTAAGACTAATATAAATTTTCAACGTTTAGTGAGCAAAGCATTGTGATAATAGGAACGTCAGGAAAAAAATTCTAGTCTTACAAATGTAGCATAGACATGCTTGGTATTTGGCAAATGAATAAGATTGGACTCAGAACGAAACCATTCATTCTCATCTTTGCTTCAAATTCTAGGCTGCTTGCAGAGCAGGTCTCTCAGGACCAAGAGCCAAGAGAGCATAAGTCCAAGGCTTGGCAGCTTCTCAGTCTGCTCGAAGCAAGCTGGAAGTTCTCTATTTGTGAAGAACATTATTCCTTATGCCTATCATTAACATTTAACAAATAAATACAAAGATCCTTACCGAAATGCCAGTTGTTCGATGTTAAAACAAAGCAAAATTTGCACCCTCCCAACTGATGGAAATAAAATAAGCACTTCCAACACGGAATTCTGATTCCTTTGACATTAAAATATCTTGCTCTTGGAATTTAAGCCAAATCACAGATGACTTGGGTCACAGCTCCCTCCTCAAGTTCCTCAGTAACAAAACTCTTAACCTAGAGCCAATATACTTCAGTTTCTGAGTTCAGTGCAGCTTTCTTTGACAGTAGCTTCATTGATAGCTCTGTTCCTCATTTTCACATCCTCTACCCTTCCTTTTTAACTCTCTGTGCTCACTTTTAGTTAGAGCTGCCATTTCTCTTCCCCTCCTCCAAAAAAATGCTACGAGAAAAAGCATCAGGTTCTCAGCTTTCCGAATTAATTTTGAGGTAGTGCATTTAAATGCCTTCTAAATAGAATGAATATGTATAGTATATTTTAATTTGTCTTCTTACCAGATAAATTTATCTCTTTCTGACTATCATATCTCCTTTCTCTGGGGAAAAAAAAAAGAAAAAAAGAAAAAAAAAGAAGCTCACCAATATTACAGAAAGCAGAGCTTACTTTGAAAATCTCAGCAAGTCCTACAAATTCTCACCTACCAATCACTTGCGCAAATTTGTGAAATGGAACTTCTCAGGTTAAGAGGGTCTGTGAGTGACTGCATGACCACAGCTTGTATGAGTTACATACACATAGCAAAGAGAACAGATTTGTTAGTAAATAAGTGTCACTAGCCCAAAATTCATCAGCTAAAATAATTAAGTCTCCATCCTTTTCAGAATTTTTAGGATGGCATCAGAACGGAGTTTTAACTCATTCTGGTAATTACACACCATAGAATCAAGACTTTGTACTTGGCAAACAAGTATAAACTTTACATGAATGCTTACAATTTGTAAGTATATTTATTCAGGAAAAAAAGGTCCCCATTATCACACAACAACCTTCCACTGAGGTTTTTTATAGCAGATTATTATACTTTCTACTTTGGCACATACAGAAGGCAACACAAATTGGTTCTTAACACACATTCAAATGAGAAGTTACTATCCATCATGACTGGGTCTACTTGAAGGCTAGTTTGCGTCTCATTAATTAAATTAAATGTTCTTTAAGTAACCATTATGACATGTTACATCAGTAATCCTGCCACAGATGGACAATGTAGCTTTCCCCATTAACGCCGTTGCTGTTGAGAACGGTACGGAGCACACCTTGATTTCGGGCATGTGGGCACACATTGCCACTGCTCACGGAACAGAAGGAATTTTGCAAGGCACATGGCAACATGCATCAGTCCACATGCTAAAAATCCTCTGGAAAACCAATACTGCACGTGTGCAGCAAACTGAGCTCTAAACGAAATTCTCAAGTGTCTTTTTTTTTCCCTCTCCCTAGACTAACACTGCCTTCTTGCCATATCGTAAAATAACAGTTCGTTACGATGTATTTCTCAAACAGCAGCCTTTTCTGAGATACTGAAGCATACATAAACCACCCTTCTGATCTCTACACACTTCTGTTTTTCATCCTTTTTCTTCTTTCCCGAGACAACCATAGCACTTCGCTCATCGCCCCCGTTCCTCAAACAACCGAAAGGACAAACAGCGATGCCTTGGAAGCCCAGATCTCGCTCGACAAGTTTTAGACCAGGGCACATCACGGCCAAGTTCACAGATAAGAGAGCGGAGGTTTGCAACGCCAACACCGGCTCAGCAACCCCCGAAAGCGGCGGCTGCGGCTCCGTGCTCCCGCTCTGCGGGGTGCAGCACACGAGTGGATGCCCACTTTCTCCCCCATCCCCGGGATTAACCACTGCTCAGAAAGGCAGGGAGGGAACGCACCGCCGCGGCAGGCAGGGCTGCCCCAGGCGCAT
>NW_009730292.1:0-32619 GCF_000703405.1 Apaloderma vittatum
CGGGAGCTTCACACAGACAAACAGACTGCACCGAGGCCTTGTCTTACGTTTTTTGGGGGGCATTTTTCTTTTCCTAGTTGCAGGTTCTCCAAAGCCGTTTTCAAGCCAGGGTGGCTGTGCTCTGCCGCTGGGACCCCGGTGCGGGCAAGAGTTCATGTTCCCCAGGCCCTGCACAGGGGGAGGCAAGCATTTCACATAAGCAACCATTAATAGATTTCCTTGTTTTCTGTCTCTTTCTTTTTAAAGAATTCAGAGATGTGACAGGCACAAACTGGCATTATAGGTCCATGCTGTGACATAGGAATGATAAAATGTTATCCATCCATGAACATGGAAATAAGAGGCACCTATTACCACATGTACCTACAATATTTTAGCAGGGCCTGTTGCGACAGGACAAGGGGCAATGGTTTGAAACTAAAAGAGGGTAAATTCATACTAGATATGAGAAAGAAGGATTTTTTGACAATGAGGATGGTGAAACCGGAACGCTTTTCCCAGAGAGGTGGTAGAAATCTCATTCCTGGAAGTCTTCAAGGTCAGGCTGGATGAGGTTCTGAGCAACCTGATCTAGTTAAAGATGTCCCTGCTCACTTTAGGGGGAAGTTGGACTAGATGACTTCTAAAGATCCATTCCATCCCCAGACTTTATGATTCTATGACAACCCTGTCCAGGTGGATGCATTATTTTGCCTGCACTCACGCTACCTGAGTCTCAGAGGACGTGGATTTGTGCTGTTTGCCTGGGCATTCAGTGTATAAAATCCAAGTGTGGATCAAGTGCATCTGATCTGTCAGGACTCAGGCTAGTTTGGGTTCGCCAGTGCCTGTGCAGCACAGAGCTCTGTGTGAAGTGATGAGATTTCTCACCTTTGGTTTTAGCATCACCAAATAAGGTCATGCTGAGGAACTTCAGCATCCGGATGGGATGATGAATTCTCTGAATCAACCTCAGGATGTTATTGTCTCAACTCATAAAGCTCTTGGTCTGTGTTTGGACTAGGACTGGGGTTATGTATGTGGAAACTAGACCTAGGCTGTGAATGAGCCACTATTTTTGAGTTTGAGAAGCAGTTGTTCCTTTATAACAAAGAACCTATTGATAATGCCCTTTTCAAAATTAATTAAACTTGTTCAGAACGCATTATGGAAATACATTACATTATCCCAGGAATTACTATCTTGGCAACTTGCTACAGCTTTAGGTTGCCTTTTTGTTCTTCCTTGCCGGTAGGATACTCTCATTTTACCAAAGTCCCTAATGGCTATCTCCATTTACACATGAAGTAAAGACCAAAATTGACCAATTGTGCAGCAAAACCTTTGTTGATTACTATGACCTCTCCGTCAGAGATAAAACTTACCATTCCACCTATAAGGCACGGGTGAGTGGGTTCTATGTGAGGTAGGACAGCTGATCTAGTCAAGGCTCTTCACTGATTCACCTCAAAAAAGGGGAGGACAGTAGAATTAGCCTCATAGCATTTAGTTCATGTCTCCCACTTACTGAGAGATTGCATTAAGAAATGCAGAACCACCCTGGAAGTTGGGAAGTGTTGAGTGTAGCAGGTCTCTGTGTATGGAGCTGTGTGGTGGATCCAGACTTAACTGCGTGCCTGATGTAGAGTCCGATGTTGATGTGTGGAGCAGCTGCGTGTCCTGTGTGTCTGGCTTCAGACCTACTGTGTGCTGCTTGCTTTTCAGGTTTGGTTCCCGTGGGTTTCTGTGCCTTAAGACTCCACTGTGATACGGTTTTTAATCACACAGCCATAAGCTCGTTTCCCCAGAGGAATCCTATCCCTAAGTAGTGGATGATTGGGGAGCTTTTACGAGCGGAGGCTTGAAGAATTTGTTGTGTTTAGCAAAGTAAAGGTTAAGATGAGATTTGATGTTGTCTCAAAAGGAACGTTAATGGCATGGATGTGTGATTGTTATTTGAAAGGAAGGCAAACGTGTGTAAAATGGACATTAATGAATTTAGACTGTGAATTAGAAGATTTGGAATTTTCAGAGCAATGAAGCTGTGGAACAACTTCCCTGTGCTGAGGGCAGAAGGTCCATCTGCTGTGAAAGTGGAGCCTGATCAATTTATAAAGGTGCTTATGTGATGTAGTTGCCTGAGACAGCACGACTCCAAACTTCAGAAGCTTTCTGATTCTGTGCTTCTATTTAATGTTTCTTTTATTGCTTATTCTCTGTATACTTTAATGTACACTTTACCCCATAGTATTATCCTTTGTTGAATAAAAAAAATTAATTTCCTTTAGACCATTTCATGAGTGCTATCATCCTGCTAACCATTAATGACTTTACCCTTGCCACACCATTATGGAATTATGGCATTACCTTATGTCCAGGAAATGAAGAATATTGACACTTCTGGATACCTGTGTGGAGAGATAGAAGACCTTAATTTCCAGAGTGGTAAATAATAAATCAAAGACCTTCATTTCCAGGGTGGTAAATACTTCATGCTAGTTGACGTGTACTGAAAGTCCACCTCCCACTGACTTTACTTGCACCTACTCACATTCAGCATCTTAGCAGCTCACACCACGAATTACTCAATTGGGGTGTGGGAGAGAAATGAGGGATATATACATGTAATGCAAATTCCTTAGACTTATATGTGAACTTTATGACAGAGTTAGAATCCAGTTTTCTAGAGACTCGTTTATTTGCCATAAGACTCTAATTTCCTTTTCGCAGCAGAACTAGCCCCTCGATCATGTGCTTTTCATCTCTGCGGCAAATGAGACAGAGATGGCCCAGACAGCAGCTTCCTTCCCTACAGTCTGTACAACAGGTAGATGGCAGGCAAAGGTGGCCTCAAAAAGCAAACATATAGCACAGTGAGTTAGGGTAAACAGACGAAGGAAGAACCCCCAAAAGCAGACTTCTGTAATGGAATTTGCACAGGCTGCCACTGGACAACAGTACGGGTGGGCTTTTTGGATCCACGGCAAAGTCCTGCAATATTTCAAACAGCCTTCTTGTGGGTAGCGGTGTTAAAACTTACTCATTTTATTTCCTGCCTTGAGTGGGACAGAGATCGTTTACAACTAGTCTCATGTCTGTTTGCTTAATGCTGAGAGAACGTATTTTATGTTTATAAGGGCCCTGTGTTCTGATGGTTAAGGACTTGCCTCTTTTGCTCCCATCCTACTTCCTGTCACCTTCTTGACCTTGTTATCTGCCCCCCAATTTACATCGCTGTCCCTCCTTCTCCCCTTCCCATCCCTGCCTTCTGCTCAGCTCCAGCCCAAACGTTCCACATCTTGATCTCCTTCCTGTCGTTCTTTCTGTAGTTTTCCCCTCTGCCCTTCTCTTCTTGTTCCAACTTCTAGTAAAACTTCTGGGCAGAGAAGAGGACTCGCTTAGTGGGGCTGGACATTTAGCAGCCTTATGTGAGAGCTGAAGCCTTAACGAAATTCTACTAGAAAATTTTAAGATGCCAACTGAGCATACTAAAATTGAGTTTTCTCGTTAGGTTTTCCGTATTTGGGTAGTTTTGCGTGTAACCAGCAAAACACTTGGACTTCCAACTGGCCAACTTTTTGACAAGTTTAAAGGCGCCACTCTGGTGATTGTAGGTGTTGGAATTCTTCAATAAAACGATAATAAAGTTTGTTAGCCTGGGCAAAACTGGAGTTGCCTCTGATTTTCTCTATAAGAAATAGCTAAATCATTCTAGCTGAAGCATGAACAACATTCTAGGTGTATTCATATAGACCGATCTATTTCAGCCTTTGGAGAGTAACTAAAACAATCGTCACAACTTTTCTAGATGAAGTCCTATATTGGATGTGTTTACATCACACTTGGCTTGAGTACTTAGGAATAAAGGGAGAAGATCTTTTGTTACACTATTCTGTTTTACATTCATATAGTAAGGGTGCAAGAGGTCAGCATGAGTGCTCTTCTACTTATATTAAAAATAAAAAGTCACTCATGTGAGAGTCCAGTAAATAACAAATAAATGCAAGCTAGTGGGATCAAGCTCTTTAAACATTATTTAGCCTGATTCTGAATTATATTTGTACTGTGCTGTGAGGAAGGCCACTGGACTTCTTAAATTTTTGAAAATATTTGCACGGCTCATTTGTTACTGGGATAAACTAATTGCTTCAGGGAGGGCAAGCCTCTGGAGAAATGGTTGTGTGCGTAGCTAGGGATGGGTGCTGTTTTATGCAAACCATTTTCTTCTGCTGGGAGAAGAGGAATCAAGGAATACTTAGGTTAGGAAAGTGACTCTCAGTGTGAGAGGGTGGTACCAAACCTGAGTTTTGCTGCTCAGTGCCATTTGTGTGGTTTAACGTGCTGCAGGATAAGTCTGTCTCCATGCTGGGAGTAGTTTAGTCTTTGTTGGTAAAGGATGATATTGATGAATATTGATATCTGCTGCAGGGTAAATGCTGCTGTAGTCTGATACACTGAAGCAGCTACTGATCAGGGTTGGTAGTAGTAAAGCCTCAGCCTTTGTCCCTTTTTTTCCCCTCCTACTGTTACAGTTGCTGATGTTAAATTCCACTCCTCTTTCTGGGGGTGCAATATGTATCACCCTGTTGAATGCAGCAGGGTTTCTCTGCATCCTTTCCTTTGGTGGCAGGTGGTACTGACGACTGGAAGAGTCAAACCTATGTTTACCTGGGTGAGCTATCTCACCCCTCAGACAGCTTTCCTTCCTCCAGATGCCCTGTGAAGGAGGGAGGATGCTGGCTAAACAGAACCATTCCCTTCCTTGCGCTGTAGGTGTAAAAAATACAAGTTTGTCAGTTCTGGTCTTCGAGTAGGTCCAGAGAACCCCTTGTGAAGGGGCTCCAAAGCCCCGGGGTCTTGCTGCATTGCAACTGGTCAGAGACACTCATGGAGGAGTCCCAGAGGGGATTCCTCTCTGGGAATACCTGGTGAAGGTCTAGTTGAACACAATGCTTCTGCAGATCTCCCGTGGGTCTCTCTCTTGTTTTCCCTGGCTCTGTCTCATCGATGTGACTTGCAAGTGGGAGGACAGAGGAGCCAACTGGAGCCCAAAGGTGTCCCTGAAAGTTATGGTGTGTCTTTTTTTATGGAAATGAAACAAATAGCCTTTTAATGGCTTTTGTTCAGTTAAATGCAAAGTGCTTTGCCGAAACATGATAAAGGGCCCCTTTTGCATGAACAAACAGGAGCAAAAGTCACTGAGATTGTCAAGTAAATTTTATCCTCCTATCAGGAGGCAACAGTAGGGACTGTAGAATTAAGATAAATGCACCTAATTTCCTTTTGATGGTGATTTGATTATTCTTTCATTACAAGTAACTAGTTCCCTTTTCTAATTATATGACTTGCTTTTATCTAAGAAAAATTACTCAATTTATGGGAGTGGACCATTAAAGTTGTTCAACCGTGAACAGTTTATTGTGCTGCTATGAGATTGTTGGTTGCGGAAAATGTCTATATTGCAATGGATATGTATAGATTTTTGGATCTTCTGCTTTTTTGCCAATGGCCATGACAAATGAGAAAGCAGGCAATGAATACGCAAGGCAAAAATGAAATGCAGAAGGTGTAGAGCATAAACCCTGCACAGCTTTAGCTTGTCTCTGAGAGAATGAGAAGTACTAGAGGGGATGGGGAAGTAGGGAACAAGACTGATACACGTAAAGGTGCGTTGGTACTTGGAAAGGCTTCACTGGTTGTTTAGTACAGGGAGAGCTCTGTCTGCTCTGCCTTTGATCTCTGCACTTCTAGCTTTTTATCTCTATTTTTTTATCTGTCTGAGCACCATACCCAGACGGGAGGAGGGATGCCAGTCAATCAAATCACACAGTGAGGGCTGGAGAGGGGGCGTTGGAGGTGCAATTGGGAGCATGGTGAGGTTGTGAGAAAGCTTCAGATCCCACAGGCAGGTCACTGCAGGCTGCTCTTGTTAGTCTGGTTATCTAAACTGGTGTACTCGTGATGGGCTGGGGATGGCAGCAGGCAAAGTTGGTGCAGAGAGGCAATATCTCTTCCTAGATCAGTTAAGAGTTAAATAGACAAGCATTTGATCTGTAAGCACCCAATGTAGTTTCTCTGTTTAATCTAATCATATTCTTTCGTTCTATGCCATATAATATTAAGAATGATGGATATTTGAAGGTCAAGTGTTTGTCTGTATGGAGAAGCTAACTGGTAAAGGAATCATGAATAATTATACCTGTACACTGTAGGTAAGCCAGGGTAATTCTCTACATGGAAACTCTGTTCTAGTAAGAAAGCCGCTTTTACTCTGAAATACAGTGCCTGGAGCAGTAACAACAAACTATAATTATCAGATTATTCCCAGTGCAGACAAATCTTAAGAATAAAGGAGGGAAGGGGAGAGGACAGAAAAGGCAGAGATGGAAAGAAGGCAGTCAATCAGTTAACCAGAGATACTTGTGGGAAGATGTGATATAACTCTCCCTTTCTCATGTGAAATTTATAGGCTAAAATAAACCCTTTAGTAAACTTCAGAAGTGTGTTTAAATGTAAGATATTTTTTCAAATTCAATTTTGAAGAGTTGTTCTTCATCAGCTCATTAGAAATCTGAAGACTATGAAAAGTGCATGTTAAATTTCTAGCTAGTTTTGATTATGTACCTGGTACTCCATTAATAATGATCTATATATAGAAGGAAATAATCTGCCAGCAGAAGGGGATGGCATATCTATATACATACATATACATTTACAGATATATATATATTTTAGGCTGAAATGCCCTTTGACAAGCCAAGAACATGATGCTCTACATGCATCTGCAGTAACTGAATTTATTTTGGCAGTTAACATACTGCATCTTTGCCCTACTGAAATATTTTATCACCATTGTACTTATGTGACATCACTGTAAGTAAGCTGCTTAATGGTGACCTGTGTTAATACAAATTGTGTCACTTAATTCCTTGCATTAATGTTGTAGGAATCCTCAGATACACAGGATGAGTGTCTGTGGAGCTACAGTAAGCAAAAAAAGTTTCAGACTAGCAGAAGAGATATTTAAGCAATGAGTTGCCTCCTACATTAGTGGGATGAGCTTACCAATAGGAGGTTTTGCCTTCTGGTGGAACCGAAATGAGAGACATCCCTGCTTTGTCTCTTTTTATTTTCTTCTGCTAATGAGAGAATAGAACTTTCTGTTGAAGTAGAGAACTACTCATACAACATGCACATCAAAAAAGAGCAAGATGGCACCCTGGAGTTTGCTGTGTTGGTAGGTAATGCCATTTCTCCACTGAGAGATACTTATGAACAGAGAGATTCACCTGCGGTCTTGATCCATGGAAGGTATATGAGGAGTTTGGTCTGAAGGTGCTAAGTATTCACAGTGTTTTCACAGCAATGCTGAGAAGAGTTTTCAGATCTGATTTCCATGTATTTGAACACTGGAGATCTTCAAATAGAACAGACAGGAAAGCTGTAATTAAATCCCAGTATTTTTTAAATTCTAATTCTTTATGGGATTCCTCACAGAGCAACTGGATAGTTCCTGTTCTTCTCAAATTATTCTTGTTTGTGTAACCTTCAGTAGGGTATTTTTCAAAGGTTAGATGTTATTGTTGTGTAGTTAGTATTGCTCCCCTTCTTAAGAAAAAGCAATTCTATGAATTATTCAGATTTATGTAAGTTTAAATACAATGTTTCTATAATATTTGCCTGCTTTTAAAAGCTATGCATGGATCATTAAAGATAATTAAGGGGAAAGCTTCGATAATGAAATGTTATGTTGAATATATAAAATATTTCCTAAAACTGTTTTTCTGGTGTCACATATTACCACCTTTCTTAGTTATTTTATCCTAGCGTTTTCTTAGGGAGATGGTGTCTTACTTTCCTGGATGTGATATTGGAGGAGTACTGGTTGGTCAGTTTGCTTTACTGTTCTCGTGCTGCTGTCATCAGAGCTGGGCAGGAAATGAGTGTCCTGCTCTGTCATACTCTTCATGAATTCAGACTTCTTACCCTACAGAAGAAGATTGTAGAATTTTTCTCATGAAAAAGAAAACCATATTTCTACAATATGAATGGAAAACATTCATCTGGTATACAAAACCTCTTTTAAAGTTCCGATTTTGCCATTTTTTACTTCATTGGGTTATTTTGAATATAGAGTGATCTCTTCTGTCTTTTCCTTATCTCCAACACAAGCAGCTTTTCAAAGTAGAAGTTTTATTGATCATTAATTTTCCAGCAGCACCTCTTCATGTTTCAGGAGAGAACTCTGGACTAGGACCAGCTGTTGTTTCCTGACTTCACTCCAAAATTTTCCCTGAAAATAAATACGTAAAATCTCCATCCTTCCCATACTATGAAATTGATGTGCATGACATCAAAGAAATGTTTGACTATATAATATGATGCAGAAAGCTAAGCTTTTGATATTAATTGTAAGTAGATTTTCCTTCTTAGCATGCATAGTTTAAAAAATATGTTGTGGCAGTTGTTGTGGCTGTTGTGGCTGTTTTGATATCCCACACTGGAATCTGTATCAGAATCAAAATGCTACATGAGAAAAGAACCTGGAAAGACATTTTCCTAGCATTTATCAGAAGCAAACTTTCTATGAGCAAACTGATAAAATTCATCCTTCTCAAGGCAACAGTCAATGCCTCATTCTTAAGAACCATCAAAATCTATGACTTGTACACACGGTTCCCCCAGATATATTTTGTCCAGTGTGCCAGATGCATCAGATCTTGCTTCATGAAAGTCAATTTCTGCTGCCCTTCTCCATCTATTGTCTCTCTCTTTCAAAAATTATTTCAAATAGAAAGTGGCCATCAGCTACACCTCTCTAGCCTGGAAGACCTTTCTATTTGAAGCAGTGTTAGTGGGATGCACAGAAAGTGCTGTGCTTCAGAACTGGTATCATAATGAGCTGACTTTCTGTTTAGACCAAGCACTCTGTTGTGTTGAGGTTTTAGAACTGTAAGATAGTTCTATGATTTCAAATATTTTGTCTTGATTCTGAATACATTTGTAAGAAAATTGTCCTTTGGTAGGTGATTGAATTTGAGATCCTTTAGAATTGGCAGATAGTCATTACTGAGGGCAGAAAAATCTTAAATTGAAAAGGTTATGTCCATAGCAAGGTATCGTAACTGGTGTGTTTGCTCAGCAGCTGCCCAGATAAGATTTAGGTGTGGTTTGGACAAACATAGTCTATATAGTAGTGATGTGAAATAACAATGACTTTATACAACGAGGAACCGCTTGAGAAATAATTAGCCCTCCAGCTTTATGATAAGTTTACAGGGAAATCAAGAACCGCTTTTGGAGTCTTATGAAACAATTTAATTGAATCATTAAAAATACTTCACTACTTCTTACAGAATCATACAGTCATAGAATGTGTCCAGTTCTGGGCCCCTCAGCTCAAGAGAGACAGGGAACTGCTTGAGAGAGTCCAGCGCAGAGCCACAGAGATGATGAAGGGAGTGGAACATCTCGCTTATGAGGAAAGGCTGAAGGAGCTGGGTCTCTTTAGCTTGGAGAAGAGGAGGCTAAGGGGTGACCTCATTAGTGTTTATAAATATGTCAAGGGGGAATGTCAGGAGGATGGAGCCAGGCTCTTCTCAGTGATGTCCAGTGACAGGACAAGGGGCAACTCGTGCAAGCTGGAGCATAGAAGGTTCCACAGAAACATTAGAAAAAACTTTTTTTAGTGTGAGGGTGACAGAGCACTGGCACAGGCTGCCCAGAGAGGTTGTGGAGTCTCCTTCTCTGGAGACATTCAAAACCCACCTGGACGTGTTCCTGTGTGACCTACTGTAGGTGATCCTGCTCTGGCAGGGGGGTTGGACTAGATGATCTTCTGAGGTCCCTTCCAACCCCTGACATTCTGTGATTCTGTGATAGAATGATTTGGTTTGGAAGGAACACTGGATTGGAAGGACATGGGCAGGGAAGCTTTCACCTACACCAGGTTGCTCAAAGCCCCATCCAGCCTGGCCTTGAACACTTCCAATGATGGAGCATTCACAGCTTCTCTGGGCAACCTGTTCTAGTGTCTCAAGACCCTCGTCATAAAGAATTTCTTCCTTATGTCCAATATGAATTTACCCTCTTTCAGTTTAAAACTGTTGCCCCTTGTCCTGTCACTACAGGTGAAAATCCTTCTGCATCCTTCTTGTAAGACCCCTTTATATATTAAAAGGAATTTCCCTTGAATATTAATAGAAGGATTTGCCCTGGAAGTGTCAAATCTGTTTCCCAAGACTTTGTTAGGACACTCCACAGAAAGACAGACATGGATTTCTCTCTTGTAGGTATAGTTCTAAGTTGCTGAATTTTTGAGCATAGTAGCCTTCTTTGTAGCCTGTGAAAGTATTTGCAGGGGACAGTTCTACCATCCCACTGAGCCTCTGGAAGTGTCTCTTTCCACACCCTTAAGCAACTAAGTATAATGAAGTAGATTTGAATATAAGACAAAGTCTACAAATATGAGAAAAATTTGGTGAATATTCATAATTGCTGAAGTTTACTCCTGAGGGACCAATACAAAGAGTATATTTTAATTATGTGCAGGTTATGCTCACTCAGGAGGCACATAAGCAGTAATCAGGTCTATGGTGTAGGTCTACATTTCATACTGTTTAAAGCGTTATTTATTAGGGGGCTGAATTCTCTGTATCTTCCCCTTTTATATCATACTTACATACCTTCATTCAAAGTCATACATTTTTTTAGGTGGAGAGGAATATTCTGTAATGCTGGTGCAATTGGTTTTATTGTTACTCTTGGCACACAGCCGTTTAATTGGTTTGAACAATGGTAGTTACAAGGACTGATAAGTAGGGTGATTGTCATCAAGAGTCATTTAATGCTTTTCTTTCACAGAGCACAAACTCCCTTTGATTCACATTAAAAGGATAAGGCCAGATTTTTGTCTGGTGTAAATCAGAGAAAAACACTACCTGTTGTGAATGTGTGTCTTTTGTATCCAATTAATTGCTTAAAGTTTTTTCTTGTAAGCCCATTGTAGGATTTGTACAATCTCATTTAGTCCATCCTTGCTTCTGAAATTCTTCTATTATACCTCCGTGGGCACTTTCTCTTTCTCGTGTATCGTTGTGATGGGAGACTCGGTACTGAACACTGCTTGCAGGGTGAGACTGTATTGATTTAGACAGTGGCTTAATGCTTTCAGGACTTTTCTCAGTCCAGTGCTTCCTCATATTCTGCAGATTTTTAGAGCGGTGCTGAACATTGTGCAAATGTTCTTATTTTGCTGACAACATCAATACTTAAATGATTTCTTCCAAGACTGGACTCAATATGGGATTTCTTCTGTTTTGTGTTGTCTGTTCAACCAGCATTCGTTAGGTCTGTATGCAGTTTTTTCACAACCTTATCTCAGGATTCTATTTTGACTGTCAAATAACATTGTGTCACTGGTAAACTTGTCCTGCTCACTCTATTTTCCAGATCATTAGCCAAGACACGAAGCAGTAGCCTGCATCTTTAAGCACTGTGCAGTTAATCTTTGGCCAGAGTGAAAAGTAAAACCTGTATTCCCACTTTTTTTGCCTACATCAGTGACAACAGCAGAACTTGATGCAGCTGAGAAGGCAGCTAAAAAAATCTTATTGTCCCTATAGACTTCAGCATTGATTGAAGTTTGATACGGTTTGAATAAAAAATATGCTGTGAGCAGCTGTGGTGGCGTCAGAATCTGCGAGTGGTGCCGAGAAACACGTAGGAACTGGCAGGAGTAGAGCCCATGGCTGAGTGTTTCCTATGGCCTACAGAGTCTTGCACTTGTTATCTGGAGTCTAAGCAGCTCAGCCTGCCACCGGTCGGCAGCTGATCGCTTGAGTGGGAGGCGGAGTGGGGGCTAAGGGAATGGGTTTGTGTTCTGCTCTCTGCATAAGCCTGGCTTAAATGCACAGGCTTAAATGTGCATAAGCCTGGCTGATGCACTGGAGATTGTATATGGCAGACTCGACTGCCCTGGGGCCGATGTAAGGCTCTCTGTACTTTTTTTTTTTCTCTTCCTTGCATCAGTCTTTCTAGTCGTTACAGGAAAGGAGTATTTCTGCGTATAGCTTGTCACTGCTATGGCTCATTTAACAAGCACGAAAGAGTATGGAAGACCACATAATCCCTGGAAACTCTGCTCTCTCTGCTATGTTTGCTATATTCCCAAAGCTTCAACATAGGATGACTAAGTCCTGGCATCTTTTATATTCCCAAATGATTGCCTGGCTCCTACTCAGCTATGGGCTTTCTACTGTTTTCATGCTGCTGAAATATTGATGCTGCTTTTTTTTGCAAAAGAGCCACTTAATGCCCATGTTAGAGTATAAGAGGCCCTTTCTGTAGTTCATCTCATCCCTCAGATGCACATAGGCAGCTTGCAGAGGTATGGGTTGAGGTGTGGGGGGAAAGAATGTGTGAGCGGATGGGAGAAAATAGGATCAGATATTGAAACATGAGGATACGAGTCCCAGCTGAAAAATCTGAACAAAAAGAAGTGTTTCATTAGTTGGAAGGATATGGTTATGTCTAGTCCAATTTGGCAAGGAAGATCCTCTTACTTTTCAATATTTCGGTAAGGCAGCTTCTGAGGGAGTAATTCCTGCAGGCCCATCTCCTCTCTCAGGTTTGTCTTTAATTATGAACAGTAGACGTATGCTGGGGGGACCTTTGGGAAGGCAGTGCGAGGGATGCTGGAAGGCTCTGTGCTTGTTCAGTGAAGCACGAGAGCAGATTCTGTGCACGTTTCAAGGCAGGAGCATACCTGCTTGACTGCCTCTGCCTCAAACGCTGCAATCCTACCTTATGATTCACTCATACTGCCTGCAAAAGTGTAGCCTAAACCTCCCATATACTAGCCCCTCTGCATCTGCCTCCTCCCCTCCACCAAAACAGCCTCAGTACCTCTTGAGCTTGTGTTTGTCTTTGTTCAACACACAAAAAATAGCATCTTAGAGTATCTCAGCAAGATCCCAGTAGGTCTTTCGGTGGTAGCATATTCATGTTATTACTGGTAAAAATGACTTGTCTTATACCTCTTGGCTTATACCTTTGGTTTCTCAGCCCTGCGTCACATTAGCAAGGGGTTGTCAGATTGTGCTTAGCTAGAAATATTGGGTCCTCCTATTTTGCTGCTAAATTATGGGCTTCTAAGTTTATAGCAGAAATCCTGCTGTTAATCCCTAAATACATGACTTCATACTCCATGATTTTCAGTTTTATGCTGTCTGGTTTAACTGTTAGCCCACCTGTATAATACTCCTCTGCATTGACACAGACTTTGAATCTTGTGATAATGCTCTAGTTTCATTAGCGTATTTTCATTTTCTTGTGCCAAGGTTGCTAATGAAAGTATTAAATAAGATCACTGCCAAGGTCCCAAGCTTGAAGAAGTAGGCCTTAATTGGTTGTACAGGGTACATTTTGTAGATAAACAAAGGACACAGCACAGATCCTCGTGGGACCAAATCAGCCTAATCCTGGTGACTTCTGTAGAGTTATTCTGATTATTCAGAGGATGCTGCTTCCTTTCAGTCTTTTGTCCTGCACACAGATAGCAAAACAGCGTCTTACGCTATGTCCTGAGTAGCTTTAAAGGCACAAGGAAATATGGTTGGGAAGAAGCATGACTGGATGGGTAATGCTGATGTTGAGGTAGAGGCAGGGCAGAAATACTAATGTCTTACTGCTGAGTGCAACAGCTTTGTGAGGTAAAACAAGCAAGAGGGACTCGTGCAGAGTGGGAAAAGGTGTTAGATACATGAACCGAATGCCCTTAATAGCCAGATAAGGAACTTCACAGAAATGCTGCATGTTCTCGGGGGCATAGAGTCAGAAATGCATTGTGCTCCTGAGATGATTTAAAGAGCCACTTGTGCAAAACAGTATGTCTTTGTATAAAGCATTAGTGAGATTATTGCATGTCTTCTTGTGTATGGAGTACTATTACAATGTTTCATGTGTTCCTTTTACCTTATTTTATGCATAGAATTAATTGCACTTCCTGTGGAATGGGAAGATATTTTTCAATGATTTTTTTTACATAAATAGCAGTGAGTACATAGAGCTAAATATCTAGCAAAAAAAAAAAAATCCCACGTTATTAAGCATCTGAAAATCAGTTACGAGTATTCAAACCTATAGTCTCCAGAAGGTTTTTGTGTCCCCTTGTGATCCCTGAGAGCTGTTGTACTGCAGTATATCAGCCCTTTTCCTGCCCTGTTCTGTCTCTCCTCTCTTTATTATACTGGGGCTCTGGGGAAACACAAAGAAGAATAAGAAATTACTTTCAAACTTACAGATATTAACCCAATGCAGATGTACTTTTGCCTTTTCCTCAGGTTTGGATCTTTCCAGACCTAAACAAATCTGAAGTTACAAAGATTTTATCTTCCCAAATTTTTGCCGGTCCCCTGGGCCCGTTGTATGAAGACGGTATTTTTCTGGTAACTCAAGAAATTTATGAAATACGGCATGGAGTTTTAGATATCCAGGGAAGGATCAGGAGGGTAGAAGGCTATTATCTGGAGAGAGTCTTCAGGACTGTGTGTGTCTCTGCTAGTAGGGTTGATGGCTGCTTTCAATCTGGGTTAGTGAACTACATGAGAGGCAGATTAGTATGTGTACACCTTTAGGACTGTCCTCACTTTGAATGATATCACCGTCATGCTTCTAGCCAGCAGGCAAAATCAATTTTTTTTTTTAATGAGGGTAAGGACAAAGGAGGAAAAATACAACCTATTCCTCCAGAATACTGGCCTCAGACTAGACATGAGCACACTCCCTCCCAGTATAAGCACCACCAGAGAGATATGTCGATGCACAGTCTCCATGCTAAGGGAGAGCACTACTTTTGGCATAAGTTCATTTAATTCCAGACAGTCAGCATGAAGTGCACTGCAAAATGGCAGGAAAGCTGCAGAGAGTTCTCTATAGCAACTGTCACAATTGCTTTCCTTTGGCAAAGGTCTGCATAGCCTGAGCTCGGTAATTTCCCTCATAATAATAATTTATACTGGCTCAAAGCTGAGGGCATCAATTAAACTGTAAGCCAGCAATATGTCTCTAGAAGTTTTTTCCCCCTTGTTGAGTAAGCACTGTTAGAATAAAAGAACTTTTCCTTCCAGCTGATGTGGTTTTCCTTCAGCTGTGGATTTATTTGACTAATGTGATGCCCTGTCATGTAGGAAATCAGCTCAGTGGAGGAGGAGGCAACAAGCTTTATCAGTGATGAGGATGAGAGGATCGAATGCACCCTCAGTAAGTTTGCAGATGACACCAAGTTAGGTGCCAGTGTTGATCTGCTTGATCTCTGCAGAGGGATCTGGACAGGCTGGATCAATGGGCCAAGGCCAATTGTTTAAGAGATGAGTGGATGTTGCATTGAGGGACATGGTTTAGTGATGTTGATAGGGCTAGGAAAAGGCTGAGCTCAATGATCTTGAAGGTCTTTTCCAGCCAAAAATGTTCTGTAATTCTGTGATTCTATGATCTGATTCTTTCTTGCACTAACCACTTGGTAGTTACGTGGCCAAGAGGCAGTCTTCTCAAAAGATCATCATCTCCAGACTTTGGTATGGAACTGTGGTGATAAATCAGCTTGGCACTGACTGGAATACTGAAGACCAGCACTGGGCTGTTTGCCAGAGCACAAGAAGTCAGGTAATGGCTGCAGCAAAACCTGGGTAGCTGGCAAAATGGAACGTCAGCTGAAGAATGTGGGATATTTCCAGGAGAATGATGCACCTATTGTTATTCAGAAAGGATAAACTCCTCCAACAGCTTACTGAATCTGCCTCCAAACTGAGTTTAAATCTTTGTCAGTTTGCAATAAGTAACATTAGCTGTAGGTGCAAGCCTGGTTAACTGTAGTCTACAAGTTCTCTTACAAGGATCCTTGATAAAGGCAAGGATGGCATCCTTCCTTTAATGACATTGATCTCTTTCTTGGTTCAGAAGGCCAAAAAGGAGGAGGTGGAAAACTTGGGCCTTCTTGGCCTGAGCCACATCTGAATATGCAGTACTACCCTTTTTCATCACTATGGTTAAGCTGTGGTTTCACTGTTGCACCAGTCCTTAGGCTTAAGCAGCTCTATGAACGCACTGGAGAAGGAATTATCACTCCCAGCTCGACATGGTTATTACTGTTTATTGCATAAGGAATGTTCATCTCAATGCTATTAAACTCAGAGCATGTTTGTGAAATGCACTATGCATAACTCCTATCCCTTTGACATCCATCCAGCTGGAGATAAGTATGGAAAGAGAAAGACAAAAAGCTGTCTCCTGGCTCATCCCTTGCTGCAGAAGATCACTTTTGTTCCATTTCCCTGCATTCTTTATATTCTTTTGCAGTCAGGTCTGGGTCTGGAGCTAGAGTCAGCCAGGCCATGAGCCTCCTGCAAAGCCACGGGCCTGAGGCACACAAATAAACCTTAGCGGATGTTCACCTCCAGAGGAAGGGAGCATGCGCCTTGTGGAGCATCTCAGTCTTTCCACTGAGGGACTAGGAATCTGCGTCTGCGAAGAAGAGGGAGCATTGGGGACAAATATCTTTTGTTTAAATCTGTTCCCTTTCAATGATGGGAAGATATTCCCTGTCCCCAATGAAGAAGGCAGGACCAGCAGTAGATTTAGTCCCTGAACTCAGGACTTCATATTATCTACCTTATCATGTGAATTTTACCATTCATATTCTTCCAAATCTGTGCAGAAGCTTCCTAGTGCGTTCCAGGAGGATGTGACACACATTTGAAGGCACACCACAGCCAATTTTGTACAGTAATGGGCTCATGCCCATTTCGGTTACAAGCTTTCACTGCCACATGTTGGGGAGCAGTTTAGTTGCTGTGGTAAATTAGGTATACATCTGCCAGGATGCATCTGCTCTGAACGATATTTACTTTCTCCAAACATTTGTTTTTTGAAGAATTTGTCCAAAGGAGATGGTTCCTTTGGAATGCCCAGCAAAGGACAGCTTGAGAAACCACAGCAACCTGCTCCAAGCCAGCCTCTGAACTGAAAGGAGGAATATGGTGACAACACTGCATCCCACTGTCAGGGAAAATAAAGCTGAGAATGTTGCTTTTTTTCGTGTCCAAAGAAAGCAAAGTGAAACAGACGACTTGCAGCCTTTTGTATCAGCCTAATTGAACAGAAAATTGAAGGACATCAAGTAATCCGGACTTCATAGCTGAAATCTAATCTCTGTCAAAGCATTTCAAGGATGTGCATCATGCCTGTTAAAGGCATTATAATCCCAGTAGCAGAACTTGCACACTAATTTGCTCTGCCCTTGCCACAGAGTGTCCTGGTGATTTTCCTTCTGTCCTCATTCTGCATCATAAGGGAGGCTGAGCCAGGTTTAAACTCGCAGCCTGGTGGTAGAAGCGTGCCTGCCTCTCCCAGATGTGTCAGTCAGCTGTGAAGAGACTATAAGCAATTTAAAGGCAATAATATGAGGTGGAGTCATGCGTGCTTTTAAGCATTGCTGTGCAACAGGCAGGGATGCCCTGCCCACAGTATCTTTGGGAAGCTCCTATCACTTTGTCATCGTGGCTGTACTTGGCAAATCAGAGGGAGTATCCCTGTAGGAACGCGGTTATTGCTGTGTTTGTTTACTGAGTCCCTTCCATGCTTCTATCTCAGCCCTTTCCAGAGTTACAGAAAGTGGGGAGGTCATTAGGATCTTTCTAGTGAAGAAGTGTTTGGAGCATAATACAGCATTTCATTTGTGCACAAAGGAAAGCTTTGCTCACCCTGAGTAGCTGCCGATACAGGAGGCTGTTGGATACAGCCCCTGCTCTCCTCATCTGCTGCTGCCTGGATGTCACTTACGTGCTGCTAATAACCTCCAGCCCAAAGGAGTATCGCATTTCTCTCATGGAATTTTTCAAGCTTTGTCTGATTCATTAATTAGATTTAACCCCTGCTTCAAGCACTGCTTGAGAGCTTGTTAAAACTGAATGTTAAACATTGAAGTTATATTCCAACATTTCATTTAATTTCTTTCCTTTTGCACTTGATGTGGCATCTTGCTTTTGTTTAAAGTCTGCTTCCTTGCCTGTGTTTTTTTTTTTGTGTATGCCCACACAATATTTAAATAATTGAGATTTCTGTGTGACAGATATTAAAAATATTTAAATTGCAGACCAAGGACTGGTTTATAACTGGTTTATTTTAGCTGAAATCATTAGGAACCATGAAGGACTGGTTGAGCCTTAGGCCTGAAACACTGCTCAGCTCCTCTTCAAGTTTAAAAGTTCAGCTTTCAACAGTTTCCTAAATGTTACAAATGCCTTGGATTATGAAAAAAAAAGAAGACAGTGTTAACAGATGTCATGCATTTTAGACTCTTAATTCCTTGTTAAACATCTCAAAGGCATCATTAAAGACTGTGGGCACTTAGGAGCACTGGCTGACGGATTCTCTTGCCAGGAGGAAAAACCAAGCTAATCCATGCCAAGCCACAAGCAAAGCACATTTCACCCTCCAGATCCTTTAGCAGGTCCTTTCCTAGGGTACAACTTGTTGTTTACAACTAAGGAAATATTACAACTAAAACACAGTCTCCAGGGAGCAGTTCCCTGTCTCTGTTAACCAGCGGAAATAAGACACACCTTCCATGTGACCCGAGAAACTGCTCTCTAACATGCCACACGGACCTGAAGTAGGCAGAGATGTCAAAACCATCCCCAGGCTGCTGCTCTGTCTTGTAAAATGTTGCATTTGTTAATGCATGTGGGCCCCTGGACACTGAGAAGTAAAAAAGCAATGCAATGGTTTTAAAGGTTCCACTAGGCCACTTGTCCAATCCAAAGATCACGTATTGCTGCGATGTGCCTTGAAATGAGAAGTGCGATCTTGCGTCTCGATGGGTTGTAAGCAGCGCTGACACAGGTACGCGGTCCCATTTGTCACGGGGATTGTCTCCCAGCAGTTGCAGACTAGGCCTTCCAGTACCTGAAGGGGGCCTAAAGGAAAGCTGGAGAGGGCTTTCCACAAGGGCAGCTGGTGATAGGACAAAGGGCAATGGTTTTAAGCTAAAGCAGGGTAGATTTAGATTAAATATTAGCAAGAAGGTCTTTACTATGAGAGTGGTGAGACACTGGCATGGGCTGCCCAGAGCAGTGGTGGGTGCCACATCCCTGGCAGTGTTCAAGGCCAGATTGGACGGGGCTTTGAGCAACCTGCTCTAGTGGGAGGTGTCCCTGCCCATGGCAGGAGGCTTGGAACTACATGATCTTTAAGGTCCCTTCCAGCTGAAGCCATCCTATGATTCTATGATTCATGGAGATGCTGCATGAGCCCTCAAAGCACTTTGGCTTTGGTGGCAGCTGGTGCTGATACCATCTTGTGAGGGGCTGAGGTTTTAGGGACAGAACCAGGGGGAATGATTGCAACAGGGCAAGTTTAGGCTGGACATTAGGAAAAAATTCTTCGCGGAAAGAGGGGTCAGACACATTCTTCACAGAGAGAGTGGTCAGACACTGGAATAGACTGCCTAGGGAGGTAGTTGAGTCGCCATCCCTGGATGTGTTTAAGTGTCGTTTAGATGGGGTGTTGGGTGATATGGTTTAGGGGTGACCTTGTAGTGTAGGGTTAATGGTGGGACTTGATGATCCCAAGGGTCTTTTCCAACCTGAATTGTTCTATGATTCTATGATTTGCAGGTGTGGTGTTCAGTGGGACAGCAGGACTCTCTGTGCCTCTGAATTATAAATCATGTCCTTAGGTTGGTCTCCATATTCAGAGCTGTGTTACTCAAAGAAAAGGTCAACATTTTATTAACAGAGCTGTCTGCATCTCAATTTTGAGGACAACTAATATTTCAGAAGTGCTGAGCATCCATGATGCCTGAGCTTCTGGCAGCTCAGTTCTGAGTTTCAACTTACGTATTTAACTTATATCTTGCATTTGTTATGCAAGCCATGAAATATTTTTTAATAAACCTCTTCCGTTAATGAAGTTAAGTTCCAATGCTTTTTACACTATATGTTTTATTCAAAACTTGGTTTTGATAAATGCTAAACAATTTGAAGGAAGAAAACATCTTCCATCCCTTCTAAGACCTTTGCCATGCTGTCAGGCTTCTGAGTAGACTACAGGGGAATCCTACACCTTGTTTTCTGGAGCCTGCAGCAAGACTCTGAGCAAAATGCTCAGGCTAGGCCAGGCCACAGCAACAGAACCTTCACCTAAAGAAAAGATCGGAAATACACCAGTTAAAATACTCTTGCAAAGTAGTGCTCAGCTCTAGTCAGCAGAGGCGAGCAAAACAACAGGAAAAACTGGGAAAAGCCTGAGAAGGATTCTCCAAAGGTGTGGTTTTAAATCTGCCCTTATATAACTTGTTGAAGTCACCAAATATGAACGAGATCCAGCAAACTCATTCAATTTTTTTATTCTATAAATAGTTTCCTCTCTCCAGCAGCATGAGTTTAAGTCTTAATAGTGGTTTGGCAGTTAGCAGGGAAAAACCTAAACCGCCTGCCAGTTTGCTGCAAGGGAGGAGCAGAGGGGTGGTGAAACACCCTGAGACTCATTCCCACTGGAGTCTACTGGCTTAAGGTTTGAACTTAACCCCTTTGTGAGATTCACTGTGTCCAGTTATTCAGAAAACATCCAAAAGCCCAAACCTCCGGGGAGGCTGCCTTCCCCAGCCTGACTCAGCACCGGAGCCTCTGTTTCTCTCCCTGTGGGGTTTCAGCACCTTGGCAGAAGATCCCCATGTTTTTATGCACACCAATTCCTGCATAGTTTTTCAGATGGGAAAAGCACCCAAAACATTTTTTTTCCCACAATTATTATCCCTTATAACCTGCTTTTCCAGCTCAGTTCTGTGTTGCTAACTGGAAATGCAGAGTTAAGGAGGTAGTGCTGGAGTTACTAAAAGAGCCAGGCAGGAAAGAGAAAACAATGGCTTGGATAAAAACCATTCTCCTGGACAGAAGCGGATAACCAGGCTGAGATGCATGAAGAGGGATCCCTGAGCTTGAGCCTCTGTGTGGGAGGCTGCTGTGGGAAGACGGGGGAAAGAGGGGCAAGCTGCGCAGCAGGGGAGGAGCTGGGAGCTGGTGGGGTGTGTTAGTGGGAAGCTGGAGATGGAGGGAGCAGCTGTGAGGGAACTTGGTGGGTCCCTTGATCCCTGAGGATACGCATAGGTAAGGGAACATGCTGGGAAAAGTATGTGTGAGCTTGGAGGGTAATACCTTGGTGTCCCTTTGATTTTTGGTGGGGATGAATTAAAAAGATTTCTTGGGGGAGGGTGAGTTGCAGATTAATAAAAATTGATTGGCAGAAAGCAAGCCTTTCCCTGGGAGATCTGAAGTAACTGTAGCTGGTCATGGTTTAGTGTGAGCCTTGACAAACCCCCCACCCAGGAAAGGAGGGACATGAATCCCTCCGCTCACTGTACATCCCTGCTGAGACTCCAGGAGGGAGGAGAGTGTCTGTGGCCCAGCAGAGTCAATAGGACCAAATTCTCATTTATTGCTTACTGCCATTAGTCTTCAGTTCAAAAATCATACAATCACACCAGAGCCATCCCTCCCTTTGCTATGGATCCTCTGCTTGGAGGGGGCCCCAGAGGAAGGTCCTTGGACATTAGTGGACCAGCTCAAGTTGCAGACCTTCTTTGTGTCACTGACATAACTGTGTGTGCAAAACAAGTACACCAACGAGTCTGCACCCTGACCTGAACCCAGAGCACCTCTGTGCATAGCCTATGCTCTCCTTAACAAGGAGAGCCTGCAGGGCTGGTGCTCCTTCCTGGCTAGCCCTTTCCACTCGGGAATGTACCCTGCTCAAACAAGAAAGGGAGGAAAATCCTCTTCAGGAGACACCTGAGATAATGAAGTGAGGAGAAAGAAACCTCTCAAGATTCTCCTCCTGGTAATTTTTCATGGGTGCCCTCTGCCTTGGCAGGAGTGGAATTTGCCGCACAGTAAGTCACAGAAGCAGCATTCATCTCCCACAGTTCTGTCTGGGTCTGCCTGTGTCCTCATGTACTCACATGGCTCAGGTGATCTGCACAACATTCTGGTAGCCCTGACTCCTCCCAGTTCCAAAAATGTTTTGCTGTTGAGTTTCAGTCCTCCTGTGCTTTTACCCTAGGATCTTGCCTCCTCTTAATAGTGTTTTCTACTCTAGGGCAGGCCGTTGTGATGGTCATCCAGTGTTCAGTCCATGCTGTGGAGCACATGTACACTGCCTGTGGAGAAGGGATCCTTTGGCTTCTCAGCTGGCCCAGGTTTTGCCTGTTGCACTGTGCCCGCCAGGGATGCTCCATGAGACCCATGTGTTGGGTAAGGCTGGGCAGGGAGAAAAAGTCTTTTTCAAAGACAGTGTCCTGCATTGCCTGGGTGCAGTCCTTGGCCAGGCACTTCTACCTCACACAGAAAGTGGAAGCCCTGTTCTTAAGTATCTTGAGTGAGGTGTTTACATTCATAAAACTGTCTGAGATCCATCACCATTTGCCTTTTCTCATTTTCACTCGCTGTGCAGAGAAGAACATTTCTTTTTTTCTTTTAAGAAGATAAGGAGTGCGTATGTTGTTAATTAACAAATGTATTAAATATTTCATCACAGAAAATGTTTTAACAGGCACTCCTTGTTTCATGTGCTATTTGCTTACGATAGCTTAGGTGAAAAGAGTTGCTTGAGGGAAGATGTGGTATTCTGATGCCAAGACAAAATGTCTCACAGCCCAAGTTGCTACAGTTACTTGGTCATGACCCTGATCAGAAGAGCAGTGAAACTAGTTCATAAATTTACTTTTGTATCAGTGGCCTGATGAAAGACTAGTGTCCACAGACTTTAAAGACTTTAAAGATTTTGCAGAAGTTGTTAATATTAATATCCTGGCCAAACTGTGATGCAAAAAATGAAAAGTTTTCATACAGACTGTCCCCTGGATGTGGAATGAAACCTGGTCCCAACAAAGGCAGTGCTTGTGAACTTCACAAGCATTTGGGGTTAAATCCTTATTTGGGGTAAATTGTGCTTGATACATCAATTGTGCCTGTATTTTATATGTCTATGTGGAAATTAACGGTAGTTTAGGCTGTACTTAGATATTTACTAAGACATAGGTTATTCTGTTTACATGTAGAGTACAGTATATTGGAATACAGTATGCTCTCTGTAGTCTGATAAATTGCCAGTGAGTTTGTAGGTGTGATGCAATGTACATGTGAATCAGGGACTGAGAATGAGCTCTTGGAGAAGATGTCATTAAGCCAGGCTGAACCTCATATGGTGCCAGCTCTTCTAACCTTTGGCTGCAGAAGAAAGAAGTGGGGACACGTTCTCTTCTTCTGTGGTTTGGTATCTAGAACAACTGCCTTAATGCCTAAAAAACCAAAAAAAAACCAAAAAAAACCCCTCCAATCTCTTTCTGTCTGTCTTTTCCTCCATAAACCAAATGGTATTTTGGGAGGATTACAGTCACATAGAGCAAGTAGCTTGACATAAAACAATTTTATTGGAACTGTGAAGTTAGAAGGGAAGAAAGGAAATTTCTGTTCTTTCTTCATTTCCGAAAAGTGTTGTCCTCCTTTTTGGCCATGCAGAGAGGATAATTCACAATGGGCTTCCTCCCCTCTCACATGCAGCAGCACAAATCAGTAACTCAGAGTCAGGACTCATCTGCATGGGAAGTCAGGCCACTGGAATTATAGATATATTACTGCAGTTATGCCATGTAATCTCCCACGTGAATCCTCTTATTACAGGATAAAGAGCAACTTTTTTCAGCTTAGTTTAAACTACCTCTTAAGAAACATCAACTGTGTTGGAAATGGCCATGGTTCACATGGGGAATTAGGTTGCCAGCATGATTAATTAAATTCACACCTTCCTTTATACTGGTGTAATTCTCCTTTTCCGTGGTTAGCATCAGGTTCAAGGCAGTGTTAATCCTCACAGCCTTTTAAAATTTCTGTTGAGAGTCTGCTGCTAACAAGCTGTCCAAACAGAAAACCTTATTTTAACGGGAAACTCCTTTCTTCTGCTGCACTGGAATTGGGAAAAGCCAGAAGTTGCTGGTGTAGTCATGTCCCTGAGACCTCAAAGCAGTGGACAGTGTCCAATAAACATTACTGCTCCCGGTTTTACATCCTTGTTTATTTGGTACAAATAATGAAATCTTGGCTCCACTGATGCCAATGGCAGAAATTAGAGAGGGTGGGAGCAGGACAGGTTTTTGCCCAGGGACCACAGAGCAGTTCCCCATGGGTTACCTGGGCTCATGTCATCAAGCAACATTTTTCTTCTAAAAGAATTAGTGAATTCAGTAAATCTTCCTGCAAGAGAAAGGTTACTTTTATCAGCTCCAATAGAACATAACCATATGCACAGAAAATTGCTCACGTCTCTGCATGAAGACTGAGCTCGGGCTGGTAATAAGGACTGATTTTTCGCCCCAGGGCTATTTCTCCTGGTTGTTTGTCATGACCTGCTATGCATTAGAAACCAGAATGATCCCTGACTGGCAAAAAAAAAAACACAAAAAACCCCCACCATATTGTCAAATAATATAGTCAGCAGTCTGAGTGCCAGAAGGGCCGTTCTTCAGCAAATCCCCCGTGGCTGGCAGGATGCCGCGCTCCATGTCATCGGCGATGACCTGCCCCGGGGACAGGCAGTGAGGACAGGCCACTGTGTAGTAGTGTGCTTGCTTTTCAAGTGAGTTTATGCCTTTTTATTCTGTTCAAAGGCAAATTGACATAAAATGAATGCCTTTTATGTGATTATTAAATCCATGCATTCCTGGTTTTACTCTGTCAAGAGAATGAAGTCCTATGGTTTTGCTTTAGTGTATGCAAACCTTTGAAAACCTAGGTTAGAAAGAAGTGCAAACTGTCTTTTAAAGCCACTGAAAACACTTTGAGTAGACATGAAACAAGAAATAGCTTCTGCCTCCCAGTTTGATTAAATGAATAGCTGAAATCTGAGGTCAGGAATCTGCCTTCTGTGTCCTCGGGTTCTGGTAGGTTTAAATCAGAGATAAGATCATCATTGAACAGGAGAGCTGTATTTATTTTTCTTAGGGAAAAGTGTGTGTATACTATCACTGTAAGTAAGTTTTGATCAGTGCCTTACTATGTGTAAAAGTTGTAAAGCCTGAATCTTGCTTTCTCTGTAAGAAAGCACACCAAAATTCCTTTCTGCCCTCTCTAGTGGAGGACAACACACGGTACCTGCGCAGGGATGATCCCAGCTCAGAAATGGTGCCATGCACGTGGGTCACAGGCTTGGTGGGGCATTGGCATATAAAGTCAGGGTGGGATCAGGCTTGGGTTTTGTGTCTCTCCTGACATAATGTTTTCTCTAACCTCTAGATGAGGCAAGCTGAAGCATATTCCTTGCATCGCTCCTAAAGCACAGCTCCTCATTTTTATGTGAAAGCTACAGAGCAGTTTCCCATACAAGAAGATATCATTGCAGCTTGCATCCAGACCAGAATGGTTTCCGTGATCAGACTTGCTCCTCTTTTGCAGCCTCCAGTGAACTTAACCCCCATAACTCTGCAGATAGATCCCAAAAGTCTTACTGCATGAGACCTATCTGTAAACTTGATGATGGATATTTATGGGGCAATGCGGGCTCTTTCTTTAGTTGAGAATTTTCAGAATCTAACTCAATATTGTTCACATAGCTCTACAAGTCCTTAGGAGTATGTCCTTTTCTGCTCCTAACGCAGATGAACTGTTTTCACTGACAACAGCGCACAGCAGGGACGGGGAAGAAACACACCTGAAGCATGAATATGCCACACTCTTCCTGTGAAGAAAGAACACCACAGCTGATGGATGTTGTTCACCTCTGCGTGTTACTACACGTATGGATGATGTACAGGAATGTACAGTGATATGCCTTTCCCTAGAGTTTGTGTCTGTTCCTTTTCCCTTGAGGGATTCTTACATACTAAGCCTGCTTCCTCAATACCTTGACATAATTTTATTGACCTGCTGTGTTTGGCATGCAGAGGTGATATTGCTGATCTGAGTCACTCCCGGGGATGAGCTAATGCTGATGATGGCTTCCCTACGCTCTGGGACAGTGGCGGCCGCTCTGTGCGCCCCCCCCATATGAGCCTGATCCAGAGAGTCTGCAGCTGATCACAGGGGGCTGTTTCTTCTTCAAGACCCCACTCCTGCAGGAGGCTGCTACGCTTTCCTGTTCTTCATTAAATCAGTTAATCCCATTTCTTCAGGCTTTCTTTATGCTTTCTTCCCCTCACATCCTGCAGGCAAATGCCATGGCCTGGCTCTGCTGGTTAAGAGGGGCACAGACTAGTAAGTCAAGTTTTCCTTCTTGCACCATGCATGAGCATCTCCCTTGTGCAGTAGGTCCTCCCTGTCCTCTCTGCAGGGTGTAAGATCTAGGAGCAAGCTTTGGCCAGTAGCGGCTCCACAGGTCACATTGCTCCATGCTAGCAGGGTACCTCTTGACCTTTGGGGGTGCCCATGCTGCTTCAGTCTCCTGTAAGTACCTTCCTCCTCCTGCAAATACCTTCCTCCTCCTCCTGCAAGTACCGTCCTCCTCCTCCTGCCTATGCCTGCATCCCTCTGTGTCCCTCTGTGTCCCTGTGTCCCTCTGTGACCCCCTGCACATCTGGGTGGCCAGAGCAAGGTGTCAGGCCAGCAAGCAGCCTCCTGCTCCTCCTGTTGGGAGGCAGCCAAATCTAACGAAGCAAGGCTTGCTGGAGGCTATGCCCATTCTGTTTGTTCAGAGGCCATTTACACTGTGTGCCCTATATATACATTTCTTTTTAAAATTCTATTGCTCCTGTCCCAAGCGCCATTCACTTGGAGCGGGCAGGTTTTCCACCAGTGCGACAGTGTACTTGTAGCCCTGCTAGAGCTGCACGGAAGGCCTGCAGCTGGGAGGCCTGCCCAAGTGCTCAGACAGACCACCGAAGCATTAAGTTTTGTTTATGTTTTTAAATGTACATTTTGTATTAGATTGTATCTTTTGTAAAATATATTTATATTTTGCTTTGCTCCCAGTCCTCCTTCACTCTGGCTGGAAGCAATCCTCTCCAGCAGGATAGGGTGATGCCCCTGTCCTGGGGATGGCAGAGCATGCCAGGGACCCCATGGCTGATCAGTTCTTATCTGCTCTCCCAAAGCTGACAAAAGCTATAAAGTGAACAAAAAAGCAGCATTATCTGATCCTACTAATCCTATATAAATGTAATTATGTGTTGGTGTCATATCTAGATTGTGTACATACCTTCATTTTAGCTCTTATTGCACAAATCTGATGTTGACGATCACAGGACTGCAGCCACAAGTTCTCATGAAGAAATGGTCTTCACCGGGGCTGATGGCTACAGGAGATGGTGCTGATGCTGTTCTGCAATATGAAGGTCAGTCAAAAGAAGGATGTCCTCGGGGACTGAATGGGTTTTTCAGAAGTTTCCCATTACCGCAAACAGTAATTTATCTCTGTGAGCACTGCCACTGTTGCATCCCTCATGTTCAGCTGCCATTTGCCACCGCTATTTTCAAAAGAGGTTGATAGGATACCAATTTGTGAGGATGCATGTTATCATAGACGTAAGTCTTTCAGCACATAGACAAAGCAGGACTTTTCTGAAGACTGTGCCTTTTTGAATGAAGTAGGTAGTGTCATGGGCTCATGGAAGATGCAGTCGTGGGGTGCGAGTGATCTATAAAAATACCTGTATCCAACCCAAACTGTTCAGAAATCACCTGCTAGATTGTATCAGAATGCCAGAGAAGCTGAAGCAATGCTCACTAGCCTTTAAACATCTGATTTAAGTGGAGAAACGTACTGGAGAGGCTGTGAAATTCCGTATCTAGATTTATAATAGAAACACCCACGTTCACTTGAGAGCAGTGGTACTTGCTTGTCTGAAGGCTTCAGATTTCTTACACATGCTGTGACATTTTCCTTCCACTTAATGGCATTAATCCTACACTGGGATTGCCTTTGCTTGTTGTTGGGACGCTCTTCTGCCCAGCCTCTTGCTGCAGTCAAACAAACGAATACTTTGTGGTATGCCAAGCTTGCCATTTGGATATTACGTTTGCAATGTGGTTTTTTTTCTTAAATTCCGGCACCACTTTTCTCTCTCTCCCTCTCTTTTGTGTGTTACTTTCTGTGTAGCATGAGCCCATCTCCATTTAGTTGGATGAGTGGGAAATGTGAGCACACAACAGTACATGATCCCTTCTATTACATAATTAAATTGCCATAACGTATATGGCTTAGGAATATGTCTGAACTAGTTGCTATGAATCATACATTTTTCAGCCTGAAACTGCCCTATTTAGCTTTATTAATCATTTCACTGTTCCTACATTTTGAAGGAAAGCTTCCCTTTGCTTCAACTCTAAAAGCAAAAAGATGGGAAGGGTGAAGCACATTTCCATTTCAGTTATCCCAGTGAAACGTGAACATAAGGTAAATTACATCACGTGCAGATGAGATCAGAATCTGGCAGAGTGTCTCTGTGCCCCATGATAAGAAGTTTCTGCAGTCCAAACCTACTGAACTATCAGTATCAGCAAGCAAGCAGATGGACAATTGTTGTAGTTCAATATCTCAGATATTTTGGGGCACAGGTCTGTGGGGCAAGTAGATACTTTTTAAAAAATTGGTCCTTAAATTTGTTGTTTTCTTCTCCTACCAGTTGCCACTTCATCAAAATGCTAAAAAAAATACTAAAAATTCTGTTCTGAACAAATCTCTCCTTGTCTTAGCAGAATCCTGCTCTGAGCAAAATCCATCTTGTCTTTATCATGAGCTCTGTCTGATCAGAGAGGGAGCCAGCAACACGGAAGAGATTTGACTAGAACAAAATGCTAGAATTCAGCGGAAAAGGGAAAGAAGGCCAACGTCTGCTTATTTACTCAGTGTAAAACTTTGTCTTCGCTGGAGTTAATTTAGCTTTCACTATGCAGCTCGGAGTAGAGCTCGGTGCTCACATGCCTGAGGTTTATCAGCCTGGTTCGAGTTTACAATAAGTAGAGGGGAGTAGCTGAACTGGTGCCTCTGGGGAGCAGAAGCGCACATGAGTCAAAACTGACACACACCACTCGATTAAAGAAATCTATTTGGTTAAGAAAACTCCTGCTGCAGCGCTGGCACCGTTCAGAGAGGAGGCAGGTTCAGATGGGTTTGTTTGCTGACCCAGCGAGCAACTGGGGAGCTGCCCTGCCCTGGCCCCGGCACCATTCGTAGGGAAGGGTCTGGTACCAGCCAGTAGATCACCGGTAGGATCACCCACCCTGTGGGTCTCCGTAGGGTCTCACTAGTTGTCCCCCCAAAAAGCATGAGCAGGCAACTTGTGTTTCAAACTCTAGACTGTGGGTTTTGGTGATTTGCACTCAGTTTCTGCACTGTTTGTGCTGTGTCAGCCACAGCACAGCGGTTGCATCTAAGGGGCATATTATTACCATGCAGAATTTTATACGGAATGAGTAATCAAACCTGTGCAACGTCCTTTAGAGTCAGGCTTGCAAAATCTCTGCTGTAGTTAAGGAAATGTGGAGTGCAGTCCTGCCCTGCATAGGGGCAAGGTAGTGAATGCACACATTTTGATGAGAATTTAATGTTCTGTGCCTTGCAAAACGTACTCTGCCTGCATGGGTTCAGTCTCTTTTTCCACATTGCAGCATGGCGACTGCATGGAATGAATAGCGAATGCCATGTTATTTCTCCTGGTTTCACAAAGCAAAAGGCAGCATCAGTTTGGAAGGGGAGGAGAGTCTTTGTCATGCAGATTAAAGCGCTTTCATTCGTACAGGCAGGCACTTTCTCGGCACAGTCTGCAACCTTTCTGCAGCTTTTCATCTCCGATTAGAAGATTCACCAGTAGTGTTTCTATTCCCTTCTTAGTATAGGTGTCTAGCATGAGTTTACATTTCATCCAGAGATTCCACTACCTGCATAATGGTTCGATTTTTACACAATTTATTAGAGCACAATTAGAAAAATATAGGTGGTGTGGAAAAGAGCAATCACCCTTGACTGTCAGCGACAGTATTTTCCTCCTGCACAGCATACAGTTCCAATCCCAGGGCTGCAGAGCACCTTGTAAGCATTAAGTAAAAATGTAACATCCTAACTTTTAGACTGTCTTTACCATGCAATAAAAATAGAAAATGTTCTTACCTTGCATAGCTCTCCACCTGTGTGTAAAATGCTAACAGCCATAAGGCAGGGTTGTACCTACCCTGAGACAACTGATGAAAGGAAATCTGTGCTGGAAGCTGATCATGGGAATGGCCTTCTCCAACTACACAGAAGTAAACGTGACCTGTATCTTGCCTCCCAGGGATTTTCCATTTTAACATAGCTGTTTGGACATATGTGCTGCAAGATGCCCTGAAACTCATTGACTTTAGCCAAAGCTGAGAGTACTCATCACTTCTGAACCCGTCAGGCTCTGTGGAGCAAAATTCCAGAGGCGTTCAAGCATCCTAAAGGTTAAGTAGCTCGAGGATGCTAAGTTCTACAGAAAATCCAGCAGAATAGAACCCTGCAGATCAGCGGTAAAGCAGGAAAACAACCCGGAGGTCAGTCTTGCTTCCCAGTCCTATGCTAAGGCCATGCACCAACTCTGTCACTCCGTCTCCTACTGCGGTATTGATTGCTTCAACATTTATGCCATACAACAATGACCCTTGAGAATTGTAACACATTAAATATACAGGGAGGTCACCTAAATTATTTCTTCTGTACAGCTTTTTAAAGCTATTTCAAAACCACATCCTTGATGTAATTCCAATGCATACAAAATGACACAAACTATTAAAATAAAATAATAAAACTGATTCTATATGAATGATGTTCATATGCATGAGCAAAGGTGACTACATCCTATTGTTTAAACATAAGAATCTGTTACAATTTTGTCTCTGTGGACGTAAAAACAAAGAAAATGTCTAGCATCTAATCTTGGAAAACATTATTGAATTATTTTTGCTCAATATTTCTGGACAACTTCTCTAGTGGAAATGATGGAAATGCTTGTAAAGCAGTGCTCCAGGACTCCAAGCTCATGATCTTAAAAAATAAAAACATTCAGTACCTTTGCTTTGATTCCCACAACCCTGATATTCCACATATGAGCTTTCTGAATGTTGCCTAAACCACTTTTTCTTAGGAAATTCATTGATTTCCATCTCATACTAATCACCTCGAGTTACCCCTCAGTTTAGAGAAAAAAGTACTGAGCAAAGAAATCATGCTTTACTTTTTGCAGAGATTAATCACTCAATAATGTCAGATTTTTGTTATTAAAGCACAAAACACAATGTAACTCTTTTCAGAGGAGGATACTTCTGCATTTTTCTGGATCTTTACAGCTTCTGAGCAGTTCTGAAGGGGAAAAAATGTGAAGGAACTACAGAAACTAAGAGCCATGATTTTTCCCTACTGTGTATTTTTCAATTTTTAGAGCATTGAATTGCCCACTGAAAAAGGACATGCAATTAGGAATAGTCGAAAAATTATGGCACCAGTTTAAGTGAAATATCCTGAAGTCAGATGGTTACTCTTGGATATAGCACCTGACTTCTGTCGTCTTTAATAGAACCAACCAACCAACCAGCCAAGGACCCCAACATTAGAAAACCGTTTCAGATCATTGTCAGCTCCACATCTCTTCTCAGAACACTGAAACAGAAATTATACTCGTTCAAAAGGCATTTCTAGTCAACATTTTATTCCAGCCAAATGTTTCTTTAATTATTTCAAACCATGTCTTTCTATTTTTATCACTATTGATCAACCAAAACAAATCAATTTGTGTGTTAAATTAAAGAACTTCCCATTGAATTGAATTAGTTTCTAGCGAGACTCTCATTTTTAACTCCCAGTACAGCTAAAACACCTGCCTTGTAGCAGATAGTATTTCCATTTACTTAATACACACACATGTCCTAGAATGCGAAAGGATAAGGATTTATGGGGACTTATCTTGTATGTTCCGGTAACAGTTCCTTTACTGGATATTTGTGTGTTGGTTTTTTTTTTAAACAACAGAAAGAAAAGTGAGTCAAGAGAACATTTCCTATTAAAAAGGAGGGATCGAATCCAAACCCCATGTAATGCAGAGCTTTCTCATTGCACTGGGCCAGCTTTGGGTCAAGTGCCGGGCTACTGGTGAAGGCAGTACCAACCCCGCAGCTTCATTCAGTGCTGGAGCTGCCGGACGGATTGATACCCCAAACTGTTCTGCTGACCATGGGGTCATGGTCCTGTTGCCATTCACATTTCCAGGCTGTAGATGCGAACTGCTGGGTTGAGTCGGGAGGTATGTGACAACAGTGGGCACTGTTCCTGGTAAGGACTGGTGCCGGCAGTGCGGTGGTGTGGAGGGCTGGGGCAGGCAGGGGAGCCCCGCTGGCACTCCAGGGATGTTGCCCTAAGGACATGGGCATCCTCAGCCGGCATCACGCAGCAGGTCTGAGAACTAAACAAATGGGCAGTTAACACAGTTTCGTGTGGTTTTGAGGCACATTCTTTCGTGCAAATTTTTGAATAACCTGATTTGCTTACTTGCTAGCAGGCATAAACAATCTCTAAAAAGAATATGATTTCTGTGCGGCTGAAAAGCAGCCCTGGTGACTGAAGTTACTGCTCCTGCTTTAGGGAAAG